>NW_011967104.1:487281-500041 GCF_000949405.1 Vollenhovia emeryi | reverse complement strand
TTAGTTCATTAAACTAGTAATTTTTCACGCCTACATAGAAAATATGCAATTAAATTGTATTCCGCATTTTACTTTTGCCAAAAAGAGATCATCATCGTAGAGATATCTGACGGACCTTGATTATAATATAAGAAATCAAGGCGTTCACTAGATGTCAACGTGATATTTTTATAAATATTTTTTTGGTTCAAAATTAAAATCCGATATGAAAGACTAAATTTATTTATATTAATTGTCTAATTTATGTCGGAAATGAGTGCTCAGGATGCTGGTCCGTTTGCACATCTTTTCTGGACAAGTCATGAATTTGCGGATTCATAATTTATCTGCCCGTCAAGCATAAACAACAGTTTCAAATCCAACCAGTAAAATGTCACCGAGTCTAGGATACAGTGTTTCGCTTAAATGAGATCCACGCTAATCACTAGCGATAACGCACGATCCGCGAGTTAATCGCCCTGTCCCGATTGGCCGATCGCGATCGCGAGGACGTGGGCGCGTTCGCGCTTGGCCGTGACACGACGGAAATTTATCGGCGATTATTCCGGGACCGCGAGATAATGGACGTCCTCGGGTGGAAATCGTTTGGCCGAGCCGGCTTCGCTTGTACGATCCAACGAAAGTAAAGCAAACGAGATTGACGATTATCGTCGCGATGTTAATTTATCGCGTGGCACCTGCGACTCGACGCGGCCGAAGCCGAAAGAGAGAAGGAGAAAGAGAGCGGCGCGGCGCGTATTTAGCCGTCGTTTCGCCACGTGGACAACGAGTAATTATTACTAATTGGACGGTTCGGATTATCGCTGCCAAGGCACTTTGAAATTCCTTCCCGTAGCGGGCAGGATCACACGAGACACCGCCCCGGGACGGCGAATAAGGAAATCGCCGCGCGCGCGCGCGCGCGCTAACAATAGGATCGCGGAGACCTTGGGAGTCTTGAATTTTTTTTCCAGCCGCTTATATTTTATTGCGCCGATCGCGCCCGGCCGGACGTGGCGTTCGCCAGGCTGGAATCGAGGCTAATCACGCTCTTATGCAATTTAACTTCGCCTCGCCGCCGCGATCATTTATCTTCCGCCGTCTATTTACTCCAACGAAGCCTGCACGTTTACGCCGACAACTCTTGCTAATCGACAGCCGCGGAAAAAAAGCACCTGCCGCGAAATAATGGACTTTCGATACTATAATGTACTCTCGTGCCTTCGTAACCCTTCAGTATGTATACATTCTAGTTATCGGCACGGACAAGACCTTTCAACACCAGCGTCACGTATGTAGTCTGTCTTGAATGCTTCTTCTGCTTTTCAATGAGCATCGAATCGAAGACTTGATGCAAGGAAGATTGCAAATGCCGAAAGTAAAGATTCAATTTAGAGGGATCTTTCACGCACGATTCGCGCGTTGTTTCATCGCGGCTTTTTAGAAATGTTACCTTGGAAGGCGTTTTTCCCCGACGTGGAAACAATCGCAAGAACAGTTTCTAGAGAGTGATTTCTTTATATTAATTTTTCAATTGAAAATAATTTCTCAAACGTCTATTCGTAACAAGTCCAGATCCTCGTACGTTTGATCCTTGAAGTGCTAAGGTTCGGGATTACGCGCCTCAAAACTGCACCGATCGTTGCTATTAGTTTGACATTTTGATTATACCAAAATGTACGATTATTTAATCTTCATGATCACCTTTCGTCATTAGGAGAGATATTTGTAAAAGAAACTCGACCGAATTGAGATAATTATACATTTCTGAGCAGCGAAAGGCTAAGCGTGATCGTCTCATTTTACAGTGCCATTAAACTTTCATATTAAACAACTAAAAGTAATAGTGGCCGCATTAAATGCTAGATACGCCGTTAAATGTAGCAATGAGAGAAATTAAACGCGAGCAAATGGATCGCTCTCCGGGAGCGACTCTCACCCGTAAGAGTCGCGTGCGCACTCTGGACGGGTTCGAAAGTGTTTGTTACAGCAATCCGGTACTAGTCGCGCAGTTTCGTTCATCTACCGATTGCTTTTTTTTTTTAAATATCGGGCATCGCAATGCAGGCGAGAACAGGCGAACGTTCTGCGACGATAACGTACGTGCAGGAGAGCGCGCGTGCCGCCAGTCGTGAAACGGCTCTCCTCTCTTATCTGCGTCGCGCGTGAAAATAATTCCTGTCCAGCCAACCGCGCTATTTACTCTCCCCCGGACATCGCGCTATTTGCTCGCGCTCGCCCGAGTTTATCGAACAAGACGCCGGACGTAATGAATGGAAATTACGCGATGTGTCGTTCGCCAAATGAAAACACGCGACCCGCTTCTCGCGCGCTGGTATTTACGGACCAGCCTCGCGGACCAGTTGTTAGATCATTCTCAGATGCGCAGCGAGAAACGCTTCACCGTTAATTAGCCGCGGCGATGCGCTAACTGGAGAAATTCACGAGCCCGCCGACGCGGGCTCGATCTGTGCGTCCGGCCTCACGTCTGGGTATTAGCGCTGAAACGAAGAGCTCGAAACCGGTATCGCTGTATCCCCCGTACGGATTTTCAGCATCGCGAAAATAATCTCCGTGTCCATTTACGATTAGTGACATAAAATATCGCGGTATAAGCACCCTTTTGTAGCTGGGTAAATATCTGTGCCTGCTTTTCGCAACGAGCCGCGGTGTCTAATTACGTTTCGCGTCCAAGACTTATCTAGTATTTATGCCTAGACTTATCTAGTATTTATCTACGCGGAGAGAATTTTCTCTTAAAATCTACCCTGAAAATCGTGTAATCGCGGGACAACGCGGCATTTCCAACAGCTTTATTAACTTTTAACTAGCAAAATATGTGGTAAATTTTCAGAAAACTCTCATAAAGTTGCTCGAAATGCCGTGTTGTCCCACGATTACACGATTTTCAGGGTACATTTTAAGAGAAAATTCCCTCCGTGTAGATGAATACTAGATAAGTCTAAGCATAAATACTAGATAAGTCTTGGACGCGAAACGTAATTAGTCCCACGATTACATGGTTTGCAGGAAAAATTTTAAGGGAAAATTCTCTCTGTGTAGAGATACTGGAAACATTCCCTTATAATTACAAATGCATTTTGCTAGTAAAATGCATGGTAAACTTTAGAGGAAACTCATAAAGTTGTCCCACGGTTGGTTTTCAAGATAAATTTTAAGAGAAAATTCTCCCCGTGTTCGAAATGCCGTGTTGTTCCGCAGTTACGTGGTTTTCAGGATAAATTTTAAGAAAAAATCCTCTCCCCGTGTGTACAGATGCTGGAAACATTCCCTTACAATTACAAATTTTGCTAGTAAAATGCATGGTAAACTTTAGAGAAAACTCGCATAAAGTTGTCCCACGGTTGGTTTTCAAGATAAATTTGAAGAGAAAATTCCCTCCGTGCAGAGATACGGGAAACATTCCCTTATAATTGCGGCGAGAGAAAAACTTGCCTGTTATACGCGCGTATTTATCGCCACCAATTTCGTGAAAATTAATTGTACGCCTGGCGCGGTGAGTTTACGTGAAATGTCACATTTCGAATTCGTCATACTTGCTTTCGAATTTCGTTTCCTGTCCGCCCGAGGCGTTTCCGTTCTAACCGGTTAACCTGACGTGAACCGCGCGTAGTGAAATCGACGCGCGGCGCGGATGATTTTTTTTCTCACGTTTGATTCGGTACGCCACGCCGAGATTAACGCCTCGGCAGAAACACCGGATACCCAGTAGGTAGGATACCGCGACTCGATGCCAATCCGACAGATGGATCGATTAGCTTCCCAGCGATCAAGTACGACTACACGTTTCCGCATCGCGGAAATTTCATGCCTCTTAATCAAACCTGACTAATTTTATTCGCGCGCATGTACAGCCGCGGTAGCCGCGAGGAATAAATAACGTTGACTTAGCGATTATTATTACAGCAGCAACTTAATTTATTAATACGCCGTATGATATACGAGCCGAAAGGTACAGTCATTTTAATAAAAATCTTTTACATTTGATGTATTATTTTTTATTCATAATCCGATTTTTATATCTTTAATGACAGAATTTGATATCTTCTCGACTTTTTTCATCTTTTGCGAAAATGACATGGTTATACTATATATAGTTATTTTTGAACGTAGTCAATGATACGTACAATTAATATTCTTGCAATTGGAAAGCAATTTAAACTTGGTTTGATATTTTATTACTCTACCACTCGGCAAGTAAATTGCGAAGGTCAATCGTGTGATTTTCTCTTAGGCGCGGCAAAGTGAAAAGCGAGACCGTTGGCATGAATTTATCTAGACTGCGATCGCGTAATTTTTGTCGGCCCGAGACAATGGGATGAATGAGATTCGACGGAAAGATTAAAAACGACGAGAGATGGAAAATGGAATAGATCACCAGACAATTACTTGAAAGAGCGCCCCTCCGGCGGTTATTAAGCACATTACGGCGGAGATTCTGTTAGGCGTAAAGACGAGGGAAATTGTGATGATTCGCCGCGATAGCGGCTCGGCAGCTTCTTTCTCTCTCTCCTTCCTTTCTCCCGGGCTCGATTATACTACGTGCGGCTCATTGACGAAGAAACACCGATATCGTTTAATATTTAATATGCAGTCCAAGTATAAGCATGGCCGGCGTCGTTAAAGTGTTAGCGTCATAAAGCACCGTACACATCGCCGGGCACGTGCACAATCGTAAGAGGACCTCTTTATGGCGGCCCGATGTTCCCTTTTCCCTCCACCGTGCACGCGCATAACGTCGTTACTTGCGGCACGTCGTAAGTAACACGTGTAAAGGTACGTTTGCACGAGCGCGAATCGACTAACACGTTCTTACCGCCTTGAATATAAATACCTCCCCCCGCCGGCATATGCACGTACACAAGCGCGAGGGGGTCCAACGACGACGGGTTCCAAGAGCGTGTACGCCGGAATTTCGTGGAAATATAAGTCGAGATAATCATTCCCGGAATTTGTGCGACGGGCGCTTTTATTCGCGATTTGTGTGCATTAATTACGTTGTAAAGACGCGGGGCGACGTATTTTTCGCTTCACGTATGGAAGAGCCGCTCGCACCGTCGAAGGCGATAATTTATGTCAATGTTCGATGTTATTGATTGTGGTCCTCCTGCTCAAAATTTATGATATTGGAACTACTGACATCGCACACCGCGTACAAAACTGAATTTATAGTTTTGGGAGGGCCGTTGTGACGTAATAAGATTTATTAACACGTGTCATTCTATAATATTATTATATTATTATTATTGCAGATTTTACATTCTATTTCACATAACGTGTTCATATTGACTTGCAATTGGGAGAATTTTAACTTTCTTGATTTCTAAAATATTAAATGTAAATATTTAAATCTCTTCGCGCCTCTTAAATCCCGGTACTGTTAACGAAAGTACACGGAGAAACTTTTCTCTTAAAATTTTCCTTGGAAATTATGTGATCGTGCGACAACGGGGCATTTTCAAGAACTTTGAGTTTTTTGAAATCCTATCATACATTTTTTCCCTTTCTATTTTTCGAAGCGCGGTATGCTTCACTTCTCTTTTAGATTCATAGTAAATGAAGATATGCAATTTAGAAATATACACTTGTATACACCAACTATTGAGGTAAAATCTCTATTCTTAGTAATTGGAATTTAAGTAACAACGATTTTTGTTTCGAAACGTTTTCTCGATTGAACAGAATTAATCGTTCATTTAATCGATACGAATAAGCCCGCAGAATGATACACAAAACGTAGTAACAGTCACGGAATAAAGTAATGTAAAATATGAAGTACGGAATTTTCCATTACATAGGCGGGACAACGAACTTTCAACGTTTTTTTGTTGTTTTTCACTCGGCGCGGTATCGTACGACGTTACGCGGGCCATTGTTTACCTGAAGGTCGCCGCGCTATCACTCGCTCGCCGAACGTCGAGCCGGCAGGCAGCCAGTGATGCCAGCCGAGAACGTTTGCCCACACGCTGCAGCGGTGGTGAGGGTTAGAGTGGGGATAGTCCGTTTGGCCATGTGCGCGCGCACGCTCACACACAAGCAACGCGCCGTATATACGTGTGCACACACGTTGCTTGTGTGCGAGCGTGCGCGCGCGCGTGGCCGAACGGATCATCCCTACTCCAAGTGGGTAAACGTTCTCGACTGGCATCACTGCAGACAGCAGCGAGAGTCGCTCCGTGCGTGGTGTTAACTTTTGCGATATCGGTTTCCAAGACTCGATCGCGATGAATGTAGGGATAAAACGCTATTGATTTGTACACCTTTATCAGTAACAAGTAACGTTCCCGGAGTAATTATTAAGTTTCTACAACTTGTAGTGAGAAACGAATTGCATTTCGAGGCAACGGCTCTTTATCAACTTTTAATTATCTACCGATTTCGCGAAATCTGTTCCATTTTCGGGAAAAAGAAAGAAATTTGTGCGACTTCGGCGTTCGCGCTGCAAGTCGCTCTGTCATTCTTCGCGACTCGAACGGGCAGGAAGTAAAGAAAGTCGTTTATTGCACGTCGTTACATTGTGTAAATGTAATAATAGAAAATTATCTCGATCAACTGTTGCAATTAATAACAACTATTTATCGCTGACAAAGATTGTAAAATATCGTTTCGTTGCGGACTAATAACTACTTCTTTACCGCAGATTATGTTTCCGATGCTCGCGTTGCGTTTTATATCGCCAATTCAAAAGTAATTTATCTATTATCTTATTCTTTCGAATCAAAAATGCAAGTTGTTAGTTTGAGTAATTTGTACGATAGAAAGTCACGCGATACTTATTTGTTAATGACATTTCGTGCGTTTTGCGGTGTTTAACGTCGCGTATGGAAGTGCCGGAAATTTCGCGCGATTGATGATTTTCGCGAGTGAGTGTTGTGTGAGTGCAGCAAGGAAATCTGATTGTGAGAGGAGGAGGAGGCCAGGGAGGCATCGGGCAACGACGGAGAAATGGTGAGGTAAGTATCTTACATTTTTATGTTATTTGCTACTTGTACAAAATAAAGCATCTGCTCTATGTTTTCATTTTATTTATTCAAATGATTCGAACGAGGATTCGAATAAGTGTTAGAGGCAAAACCATACGTATAAAATTTTGTGAGTTTATATTTAAAAGAAAGACTTTTTCAGTATTATACATATATAATTATTTTAATAAATATGTATGTTAAAATATATAAAATATAAAGTATACTTAATACAATAATTTCGATTTTACATAATTAGTTTATAATAATCATACGCATATTTGTATTTTTACAGTTTAACATATACAGTTAACGATGTACAACTCTGCTGTTGCGAATCGTATCAGTGAGTGACAAATTACTTTTTATTTTAAATCGACGTTGCGCATACAATTACTTCTTTGCGTGTATACAAATTCTTAAAAATATACAATGCTCAACCACAAATTGCGCGCGCGAGGCCCGTGTTTTGTCATTTCTAGTACTAGTAAAATGTACGGCTAATAAAACGTAGAGGAAAGTTCCTTATTATGAGATAGGCTCCTAATGCGAGGTGGCGTTTTCTGCTAAATTAATAGGCATCATCTGTTGGTTCCATCATGAATTTATTGCCCTTGGAGTGAAATCACTGATTAGTGGAAAATTGATTGTTAGATCGTGTAATCGTTGCGACAAAGAATTCGTGATTGAAAACCTGCTGTCTCGTATTAGAGAACTTTCCTCTGCACTAGTAAAATGTATGATAGTAAAATATTTACTAGTAAAACGTGTGGCAAAATTTCAAAAAACTCTCACAAAGTTGTTCGAAATGCCACGTCGTCCTACGATTGCATGACTTTCGGGGCAAATTTTAAGAGAAAATTCTTTCCGCGCAGGAAAATAAGTTCGAAAACACTTATTACTATAAAGTCGGGGGAACCTGGGAATGTTATATGAAATGAATTCGCTGGAGGTGGAGAGGAGCGAGCTAGGCGTTTGTCCCCGCGGGAACTTTACTCTTAATAAAATTCTAAGATGAGTGCGTGCGCGAGGGGAAGGGCCGGATGTCACGCATGCATTGCGTGCATCGCAAGCGGGGAGTAGGTATTGCCGCGGCATCGGAGCGCCTTCTGGAATAATAAGCCCATCTCGGGTCTACATCAGGAGACTCTTGTTTTTTTCTCGAGGTGAGAATCAAGCGCGGCCGACAAGAGAAAGAGTTCTCGGAAGGCACTCGACGTCAGCGCTTTTGATATTGTTGAGTACTTAATCTCCTGCAGAGAGCGATTCACGCGATCGCTTCGAAGATGCGAGGCATTTTAAACGGAGACAAAACTCGTTACATCGCGGAACGTTGTCTAAGCTTCGTCTAATTAATTTGTATCTAAATTCCAAGTTGATACGATTTGATAGAAGAAGGTAGACTTTTGGGCGAACGTTTTTTTTTATAGCGTGGAAAGTTCAGGATCGGTTTGAAGAAAGTTATTAGCGGAAGTTTATATTTCTGTCGAGGCGCACACAAAGATACGAACTTTCTTCTCGAGAAAGCTATTTTTATGCACACTCGTTCGGGAATGATAGAATATAATATTAATATCTTCATAAAGCTAGCACCATTATTCGTGTGCATAAAGTGAATCAATGTGCCGACAATGAAGCTTTTTAGTCGACATTAACCGGTCAGTGTATCAATACAGAAAATATCTTGCGAAAAATATTACCTCAGCCAGGGTTCGAACCTGGACTTCCCTACTCTCTAGGCGGGCGTCTCACCATGCCTCAGTGGTCGAATTGGCCTAGATCGCCGAGAGAGTAGGGAAGTCCAGGTTCAAACTCTGGCTGAGGTAACATTTTTCGCAATAAATTTTCTGTATTAAAGCACTGGCCGGTTAATGTCGACTAAAAAGCTTGATTATTGTTATTTATTACTGGCAACTTGAAGAGATTTCTATGTTTCAATATACCGATGTTACGTGTGGAATTTTGGTCGATTCACGCTCAAAACCGATCTATACCCGGCGAGCAAATTGCATGCGTAATAACGTTCGGAACACAACGTCGTTTCCTTCGGACATTTCAATCGTTACCGTTGATTCCGATTTGTACTCGGGGCCCCGCGGTGACAAATTGCCCGCGGGGGAGGAAACGAAAGTTAGTCATTATCGGTGCGAAAGGTGGCTTTAATAGGCGGGGAGGCAAACGCTGCGTGTGGACATCGACGACGAGAAGTGGCATGGGAAACTGCGGAGTATCCGCCCGTAGATGCGTATTTTCATATCTCGCGAGATTCCACGCGTGCGTTTACGGAATGAAGGCGCCGCCCGTGGTTTGCCCCGTGGCTGCGAAATCGGCTCGCTTCCTCCTGCGAGCGCGATTACCGTTGAGATAACCGGCGATTCAATATCCCGGTGGATGGCAGCGACGAGAGGTGTCGCGGTGTATTTCCTCGTGCGTTGAGCTTTTACGTGCCTACGTAATCCTTTGCGCTCAAAGCAGCAATATCTTTCGCATTCCCCGAGGGGACGAGCGCGCAATTCTGTATCCGCTAATCAAAGCATTGATTGAAACCGTCAATTGCAGCGGCGTTCGATGTACATTTCGACGAAATACGCCTCGAAATCATTTCCCGAACGTTTCATTCGGCAAATCGGTTTTGTTAATTAAAAATTTATAATAATTTACGTCGCGGGAGAAAGTTGCGATTTCAGAACCACCACGGGTAATTACCTACCAATTTCCTCCCGATCTTTTCTTTCGCCTCGAGATTGATCACTGGTACTTGAACGACGAAAGAAATCTCGTAGAACCAACTCGACTGTTCCGAGGTTAATGATATATTAGCGAAATAATTCCGCGTTGCCAGATCAGATGTAACCGGCGCAAAAACGCGGCGTACCGAAGTGAAAATTTATCTCAAGTTAAATCGGCCGATAAATAACGAAGGCGAATAATCGCGCTCGGAATCCGAGATGACTTTCGCCGGGCGGTAACGGAAAGTAAATGAACGCCCGAGTAAATAAAATCGATCAACAATAAATCGTTCAATCAAGCGACGCAATAGCTTCACGGTCGTGAGCTCCGCAATTATCGTTAATTATTCCTAGGCATAAGGTGGCGGGAGAAAGGCAGACGGCGAGAAAGAGAGCGACCGCGGCTCCGGTGGCGGCGATTTGTTATTATCGCGCGTATATTTTATTGCCGCGTGTGGACGCGGATGCTATTTCGTCGCTCGTCGCGTGCACGCGCGCGACCGAATCGAATTTCCAATCGAAAATAGAGTGCTATGCACCTATGCACTCCGCGCTCGGACCAGTGTAATTACAAAAGGACGACGCGGACCCCATGAATAAAACATCGCCGCTCCTCGTAACTCCAGGCACGCGTTGAGTTATTGAGAAAAGGCGACGCTCGTCGAGCCCACCGAAGCGACCGAGGCCCTTGAACTTTCTCTAGAAAACAAAATTTCGTCACGGTCCGCCAGATTTGTTCGCGCAACGTTTTTGTCCTACCGACTATACGAACAGCTCGTTTCAATTAAATACGAAATAACGGACGCCTGGGGCGAAACGGTATTAGGTAGCTGTAAATCACGCGATAATCAAATAGAATTTGAAACAAAATCACGGAGGAATAAAAGATAAGTCGACAATGGTGGAGCAACGTTCCCTTACGCGAACACGATCCTTCATTATCACCGTATTCATCAATTTACTTGGAAATAAACGCGTCTCGTCGATGTTTCCCAGGGTTAATAACAGAAACCTTCCACAGTCTCCGGCGCGGTATAAATTAACCGCTGTTTTGTAGTCCTGCCCCAAGTGTTATGTAAATCTTGGCGGGCAGGTCCTAGAGTCACCTCGGCGTATTTTCCTCGTTTCGCCACAAAGGGGAAGGATTTTTCCTCTCCGATGTCAATGCGAACCGCGTGCGCAAACGAACGAACGAACGAGTCGAGTAAGAGGACACGCCGAGGCGCGTGAGGCGAATGGAGCGAGCCGGCCGATCGCCGGGCCGCGTGTATGCGTGCACGCACACGCGTGCGCGCCTGCGTGCACTTTCACCGTCGTGCACGGCGGAACTGCAAAGTAGCCTACATGCAGGGCGTTAAACTCCGCGGCCGGTCGTTTGATCCGCGAGTCTCGCGCGGTCGACCGTCGCGTCGCGTCGCGTCGCGTCGCGTCGCCGCGTCGCTCCGCGAGAGAGACGTCGATCCGTTGCAACAGCGAATTCTTGCGCGCCTCGCGTTGCCGGCGAGGACCGGCCTTCCCCGATGAGTATCGTTCGGGAACGGTTACGCCACAGGCGTGTACCGGCTCGCGTGCCTTTCGATCAATGAAGTCTGACGGGAGGATTCTATTGTCGTCGATCGTTAACCGATCTTTTTTTTTATCTCCGAGATTCGACTAACAATAAGCCGAGAACACGGAGAAGAACCCTCGTGTGCGCGCTCCGACCTGGAGCGGATACGGCCAGGTCGAAATTTTGGTGCACGGAAAAAAATGGATGTTGTATCAACAAGATCAGTGTAATTGAAATAAAATGGTTAAAACAACGTCGATATTAATAAATGAAGAACATCAGATCGTTGTCTTAATAATCTGGATATTTAGTTGAATGCTTAAAATTAAGATCCATACACGGAAAAAAATGATATGGTGCACATAACCAGAAATATTTAGTTGTAAGCAATATAGCTGCATTATCCTAGTTATCTTTATGCAATGATTATGTGTATGATTGATATGACTTTGTTACTTAGTTGTATCAACTACATCAATGTAGTTGTACATGATCTGGTTGTGACAACCAGACTTTGGTTGGAGTATTATTTGCTGTGGATATGATATTCTATCCACATTGTTGCGTCAATCAGGATACGTATTGCAAAGGTTAAGGCAACCAGGTATCGTCACTGCTGCAACAATGTCATTTAACAATTGCTCTGTGGTTACAACAACCAGATAATTAGTTGTTCCATATTTTACTATTTAATCTGGTTGACACAACCAGAATTCTGTTTGTGACAACTATATTGTTTTTTCCGTGTAGCAAATACAATTGAGTGACTTATTTATGTTTGTGGCAGCCCGTGACGTTAACGTTTAATTCAAGCAACTTTATTTTGCTTAATTCAACAGCATTTTTTCCCGTGTACTATTTTGACTCTTCAGGATAATTTACACCTACTTAGCTGATCTATACACCTACATAGATCAGCAACCTACTTTGATAACATTATATTTTTTGCTCCTCCCTTGAATCTTTAATCCTGAAAATTTACTTGAGCTCTTACTTAAATGGACCTACTTTAACTGCTAAATTGACAAAAGTAGAAATATACGACACTATCAGTTTTTAAGTAGGAATCAATTTTGTACTTGCAGTTCGACCTCTTTTACTGTCTTAGCTCCTGCTATATATTATAATAGAATTAAATGATCAACATAGGGCCAAAATTTCGACTAACTAGTAAACTTTGTACTTGCAGTTCGCCCTCTTTTATTGTCTTAGATCCTACTATACAGGGTGTCGGATTCGATATGGACGACTCCAAAGATTATAGTAGATTGGGTTAAACTGAGAAGAAAAGTTATATACCATTTTACAAAATCCGTAATTATTATCGCATTATTAAGAAAAACGTCTGAGCCAATAAGTGCACGGAGGAGCGGAAGGCCGGACTCGGCAGACATGCAAAATGGTGTGTTTGTTGACAAAAACTTTTTCGGCACGGTGTCATATGTCGCGCGTTCTCTCGCTGCGCGCCGTTCGCCCGCTCACCGCTCCCCGCTCGCCCCCGTCTCTCATCGATCGATGCA
>NW_011967104.1:474099-485599 GCF_000949405.1 Vollenhovia emeryi | reverse complement strand
TTTTTCGGCACGGTGTCATATGTCGCGCGTTCTCTCGCTGCGCGCCGTTCGCCCGCTCACCGCTCCCCGCTCGCCCCCGTCTCTCATCGATCGATGCATGACTCCACCTCTCGCTATCGATTCTTGAGAGTTGTCAACAAACACATCATTTTGCATGTCTGCCGAGTCCGGCCTTCCGCTCCTCCGTGCACTTATTGGCTCAGACGTTTTTCTTAATAATGCGATAATAATTACGGATTTTGTAAAATGGTATATAACTTTTCTTCTCAGTTTAACCCAATCTACTATAATCTTTGGAGTCGTCCATATCGAATCCGACACCCTGTATACATGTATTATAATAGAATTAACGGTTGAACATAGAGCCAAAATTTCGACTCGGGTATCCGCCTCGAAATTCCGTCTAGCGCTGTTTCTTGCAAATAAAAGTTTTCGATAGATCTAGATTTAATTTTCCGATTTTTTAGTGAATCTTTAAGTGTTGGATTTCAAATATCATAGAATGGCTGGGCACATGGGCTCGAGATAAAACTCCACCTGGTAGTACAAGAAATAATATCAATGTCATATTGCAGGAATTCCGTTCTCGCAATCATTACAATGTAGATCGTTAGCAACGTTTCCTCGTTTTGACTGGGCGGGATTTTTCAGTCGCAGTTAATGCCGCCTAATTCCGATAACGATCGCGAATGGAGGCGATTACTACACGCGCGCACGCGCCCGGCTGTTTAAAGAGCATCTGATAATCCTCGACGTTAAAAGTTTTGAGCGAACCGATGCAATTCTCCGGCAATTTCATATAATAAGCGAGCATAATCAACCGCGAGCGAGACTCGCCGGTTCCCGTATTTCTTCCGGCATCCATCGCGCGGGGTAGCTCCAGCCTTAGAATAATTACGAAATTCGCCGTGTATGTGAGAAATCCTGCGTAGGTACTCAAGGTAAATGTGTAAACTGTATCCTTAACCGATACGCGGAAGTCGCTGGGCAAACGCGTACCTCATAGATATGGGTATCTGCATATCTTACGTAACGAGGGAACTCCGCTTTGTAAACCGCTTCACCCGAAGCATTTTGTATATCTGCCATTTCTTTCGGATTCCTCCCTTTCTCGAATACACGCGCGGTCGTTTATCCAGAGACTCGCGGGCTCGCTCGAGCTTTAAGCGATAAGCTTTGACTCGCGCGACGCAAAATTTATTATAACCGCCTCACAATTTGACCCGTGTGAGTAAATTGCGGAAGTAATATCGCATTACCGTTACAGTTATTCATTGTAGAATTAATTACACGCCTACTATTTAGTGTCTGGCGGTCAGAGTTGATACTCCTCGCAATCAGTTTAGCGTTTCATCCATTGTACGAAGCGGGACCCTCGGCGAAAATCGATTGGATGCGAGCGAAGGAAAGTTGACCGTATAGTTTTAATTAACGCTCGCGCGTCCTAGCGAATTTGATTGAATTAATCTTGCCACGTCGTCGGGGTATCAAAGGCTTCCGGACTAATCGCCGGCTCCGTCACGATGCGATGGCGCGAAATAATAACCGGTCGCGCGAAAGTTGTGACGCCGCGCCTCCGGAGAGACGAGGTTTCTCCAGACGTTTCGGTGCTCGAAAGATTAGCCTGGGTCGATCGACGGTCGAGATACTTGTCGGCGCGGAGACCCGCGCTCGCATTCCTCGCGGATGTCAGGCTCGATCGAGATCTCTGTCGTCGATTCGGCGCTTATCGGCCCAGCGACCGCGAAGGGTTGAGACGCGAGTCGCCAAGGTGGATCGGCGCGGCTAGATGAATGATAAAAATCGGACGAGTAATTCGTGCGATAAGACCGAAGGTAAATGAAGATACACATTTACGTGCGATAAATAAATAACTGTAATCGCGCATCCCATCTTACCTCTGAGTGGTTTTCACTCAAAGAGAAATGCCCATCATCCGCGGAAATGTGATTACTGTCATTTGTGTTCTACGTCATTGCGTCTCGACGCACGTAGAGTGAGGTCGTTTATTTAGTTAGGCGGTCGGCAACTCGCAGCGCGCACGAGACTTTTGTCGACGCCGCTGCTTTTCCTCTCGTCCTCTCGCCCGTGACCGCGCGCGCGTATACAAGTATGTATATCTTTCTAAGCGAGCTCCCTTTCTCTCTTTCTCTCACGAGAGTAACGCGCAAGGTGAGTGGACGATAAGCGCGGCCGACTGTTATCTACCGCGGTCGCGCGTGTGTAAGGATGCATTTAAGGCTTAATCCAATTTCCTGGATCCTCCGGGCTCTCGCCAACACCCGTGGAGAGAGAGATCGTTCCGCCGTGGCGTTTACGACGGCCGAGCATAATCGCTCTTACGGTATGCGCTGCTATAAACGTTACGCACGTGGCCACGTAAATACAGTCGTATACTCGCGCGTACTTCCAAGTGCGTGTCGCACGCGTAGCGCGTACGTATGTGCGCGCACGCAGGTGGACAGGCGCGGTCTGCCCAGCTTCTCTTCTCACGGTGCGTCGGATAAAGCGCACGAAACAGAAAACACAAGGTGTAATTAAACGGAAAGCGCATGGTAACGACGAGGGTGAAGGCGACGTCGCGGAGATTGATTGCTCGTTAGGAATAAACGGAGCTGTCATTTTTCCGAGCGTATAGGGAGCGCCTAACAGGGCGTTGGCAAAAATCCGCCGTAAGTGAGATTAATCGTGTAATTCAACGCTACGAATGTGCCGCTAGATAATCGTCTTGCACATTACGAGCGCGCGCGCGCGCGGCGTTCTGTAAAGGCCGAATCAGACTAGCGATTGCCGACTCGGATCGGATTGGGATTGGCAATTGACAATTTATTGACAATTGACAATTGTCTTCCAGCCAATGAGAGCCGACTAAATCGCTGCCTGCTTTACTCTCATTGGCTAAAGGACAATCGTCAATCTCCAATTCCAGTTCAATCCGAGTCAATAATTGCTAGTCTGATTCGGTCTTAAGGACGAGGGCGAATTGAACGAAAGGAGAAAAAGAGGGAAGAGAATGTCGTCCTAGAGAAGTATCAACGCGATTTTTTTTCTTAATCGCTCAGTAGTACGCCGATGGACCGGCCAGTGCGAACGCTCCAAGTGTTGATTGCAGCATCAAAACAACGTGCAACGAGACGAGCTTCGTGTTACGGAATGCGCGGAATGCCGTCGCTGGATAAGAGTGCGCGTAAAATAGTCTCTAGCGAACGCTGGTTACGCTTAATTGAAAAGGGAAACACATAGTTAAATTTGTCCGAAATCTGTATCCCGCAAAATTGAAAAAGCATCAGGAGAACATGACAGGCGAGGAGGTCGCACTATTCAAAATCCCAACAATTTTATTGCCAAGAATTTAAATTTGCAAACTCTGTATCCCGCAAAGTCGAAAAAGTATCAGGAGAACATGGACCGGCGAGGAAGTCGCACTATCAAAACATACCAACTTCATTGCTAAGAATTGAAATTTTCAAATTTTGTATCCCGCAAAGTTGAGAAAGTATCGGGAGAACACGACCGGCGAGGATGTCGCACTATCAAACATTCTAATAATTTCATTGCTAAGTCAAGATCCCGCAAAGTTGAGAAAGTATCGGGAGGGCATGACCATCGAGGAGGTCGCACTATCCAAAATCCTAACAATTTTATTGCCAAGAATTTAAATTTGCAAACTTTGTATCCCGCAAAGTCGAAAAGGTATCAGGAGAACATGACTGGCGAGGAGGTCGTACTATCAAAAATTCCAAGAATTTCATTGATACTCCCAAGTATTTAAATTTTCGAAATTCATATCTCACAAAATCGAAAAAACACCAGGAGAACACGACCGGCGAGGAGGTCGCACTATCAAACATTCTAATAATTTCATTGCTAAGTCAAAATCCCGCAAAGTTGAGAAAGTATCGGGAGAAGATGACCGGCGAGGAGGTCGCACTATCCAAAATCCCAACAATTTCATTGCCAAGAATTTAAATTTGCAAACTTTGTATCCCGCGAAGTCGAAAAAGTATCAGGAGAACATGACCGGCGAGGAGGTCGTACTATCAAAAATTCCAAGAATTTCATTGATACTTCCAAGAATTTACGCGAATTAAATAATCAAACAAGTTTTGTCTATTTCTAATTATTAGCCGAACCACATGAATGCACCGTACTGTACTTAGTACGTATTTAAATTGGTGACAAAGTATAGTTAATTTCGACAAAACAATTGAGAGATAGAATTCCTTTATTTATAGTTTCTCTATGCAGTACTTTAATTCCTATAATATTATTTAATTTCTTCGCGCTGTAAAATACGCACGACTTATCTGAATTCATATATAATTTTGTCACAAAGTTCCCGGCTGCTACATTCCTTCGTAGCCCGATCCATTTTTTTCAGCAGCAAGTTACTGATACGGTCGCTCAACAGGTCGCTCATTAATCCGAGAACCTTAACGAACTGGCCTATTAGGATGCCTCATAACCATATTATAACCATATACAAACGAAGCATTCTTCAAACGAATTGAATGGGTCGCTCGGGTCGGGAGGAAGTTTTATGGACGAGCGGTAAATCATGCGTTTTATTTCAATCCTGTTTTTTTCCCCCCCTCGGCCGCTTGACGTAATTCCGCCTGCAACGAAGACGAACGGAACGACGTAACGACGCGAGCGCGGGGAAACAAAACGCGACACTCTGGCGCGCCTATATGTTTGCCAACGCATAAAGTTGTTCATTATGATAATCGGGGCCCCAGCTCGCGCGCGCGCGCGCCTCTCGCTGGCTCTCCGCAGTCTCCGCGGAGCGTCTGACCAAACAGAATTATTTCGACGGCCACGTGAAAGCCCCGTCGACTCTATAATAATAATCAATACACGCGACTCTCTTCGTAACCACGATTTCCACGCTAACCGCATCGCGGCAGATTCACCAGATTGGCATCGGCCGTTCCTAGCGGTACCGGCCCAACTCCGTTACCGCAATTTCTTTCGGTTTCCCCGCTCGTAGATAGGATCGAGATTGTTATTAAAAATATCGGAAATCTCACGCTACGCGTCGCGACCACTCGCCTAACCAGGCGCTCGTCTCCCGCGCGAGAGGGGACTTGACTTCCACCTATGTACACGTTTCCCACCTTCCTCTTATCTGGGCTCTCGTCGTCTTGCCTGCTTATCGTCTATTTGCCTTGATCATCTGCCAGTGGTGTCAGGGACGGTTTACGCTCGTTAAGTGACAGCCACCGCTTATCGCGACGATATCGTGCGAACGATACGTTAAAAAACCAAGTCGCACGGTGTAAGCCGCGGCGCGGGACGCGTAAATATCGGGAATAAATTTTAGTTGATCGTGGAAAATGCTCGTCACAGATACATTGTAATTAACGGTGTCGTAAAGCTAGGGGGAAAAATGAAGAGTTAAGCATTTTTAGGTTGCGTTTTGCATTTTTCTGTTTTACGTCTCTGAACGTCCATCAATATGCCCCACGGATGGATTCGTGGAAACATTACGAAGTGCGGCGCACATCGTCACTGTGCCACGTGTTTTTACACGCCGCGTTCGCAAATACCTCTCACGATACGCCTACTCGAGTAACCGTGACATACAAAGAGCACTCGTCGACATTTGTCCGAGAAAGAGCGATTAAAATTTTAATTACGCGAAAATTGATAGTCTCATAAATTGTTTGCCAACCGATCGCGGACGCGGCACGTAGCCCTCATCGTCGCCCGCGATTAACGGAAGGGACGCGGGGACGTAATAAACGGCATTGAAATCTCCCGTCAAGGCTCAGCGCGTCCGCGCGAAAAGATCATTGTTCGCGGCAAAAAGAGCATCGTCGCCGATCTAGGCCGTTAATTATCGTCGATGAGCCATTAACGGCGCTGTTATCGTTGGCGGGCACATACCGCTTAATGAGATTTCCCTTCCAGTTTCTCCTATCGACGGCGATCGCGGGAGCGAAGACTGCGCGCG
Source organism: Vollenhovia emeryi (assembly GCF_000949405.1). Lineage (NCBI taxonomy): Eukaryota > Metazoa > Arthropoda > Insecta > Hymenoptera > Formicidae > Vollenhovia > Vollenhovia emeryi. The sequence goes on along the minus strand of NW_011967104.1, from coordinate 479,643 downwards.
CTGTAAAACGAGGCGCGCACTTGTTGCTTTACGACTTTTCCAGGATCGTCTTGGAGGAGGTGGCCGGCGATGATGGGCGCGCGTATTTGCAATTCAGATCGCGTATAAATTTCATAGCGCGCGTATATAAGTCATATAGAAAAGGCGGAGGGGCCGCGCCGTGACGCACAGGGCGCCCGACGGTAGAAACGCTCGCACTTTACGAGCGAAGCCGACGCTCGATCCTCCCGGTTGGGAACCGAAATCTCTCCTCCTCCAACGTTTAATCAAATGTGTAATAAATAAGTTCCCTCGCGACCTTTAGTTGTCAGGTATCCTCCCGACTGTGTCGCAAATGAAGATTCTCTTAAGGTCCACCTGCGCCCGAGACCGTACTTATTTATCTTCCGGAAGTCAAGTTCGCCGAGGACTTGTTCCCCAATCGATTAGAACGCGGCGGCTATTGGCGTCTCGACGTTTCCATTAAAGATGAGAGAGAGCGCGCGGTTACGCGCGTCGGGTACGTCTATTATCGAATACCCCGTAGACGCTTATTGATGCGCGTAAGTAAATAAGTGTAACCGGCCCGGCGAACGACGAGAGATATCGGCACACATAACAGTATACTTTTCATGTAACGGCCGAGCGGACCGATGAGAAATGCACTTTAATACAATGTTGTCGGTCGATAAATCGCGCGGCGTTAATTTTTCATCGTCACACCGAAGCGGTCGGCGTGTGATCATTGAGGAAGGTTCCACGAGCACCACCCTCGTACGTGCGCGATCTGCGCGCGCGTGTGCGTGCGGACGTAGTACGTACACGAGAACGCGTCGTGTCGTCGTCGTCTCACAAAGCCTGCGAGAGAGCTTTCACCGATGGAAAGCTAGCCGACGGCCAAGGTGGCCGTCCGAGCATCGACGGCGGTCTGCACGGTGTGTACAGTGGGTCACAAAAATTCGTCCGGTCTTTAAATGGGCTTTTACTTCCTTTAAGGTCGTAGCCCCCTCGTCGAAAGTGGGCTGAGAGCGGCGCCGCGAGTGCGATCGTACCGCCGACTACGGTAATAGAGAAAATGATCCGAGCAATTGTGTGGCGATCGACGAAAAATCCCTTCCGCCTCTCGGTCTCTCGGAGGCGACTAAACCAGGTGGGTTGTTGTTGTCACGATCTCCACCTGCTCTCTCTCTCTCTCTTTCTCTTTCCTTCTCTCGGCGAAACGATAAACGACGCCTGACGTGAAAGTACTAATATATCGTCAAAGATACTGATGGGGAACAGAAGCGGCGAAACGTGTAATTAGCGTTAGGAAGTTATTAACACCGCGACGTGTTACATCCATAAGCTCACTCGGTGACGAGATAAAAAAACCGCGGTACGTGCACGGTATGTTACACATATGCTGTCGTCACGAGTTACCGATGCTACGTAGCGATATATAAGCGAGGATAATTATACGTGTAATGTAGTGCGCGAACAAAATGCATGCGCTGAAAGTGAATGCGCAATTCGAAATTACTATGCAGATTCGAGGGGAGTTGCCTTTCCTTATGCGTCATTTCATTGTATGGTTATTATTACTTGTATATATCCAGCATTGTTATAAGGTATCCGTAACAAATCACACTTCCTTGTAATAACAGGTATCGCGCGAACGAAAAGGGATATGTACGTTCGGGAAAAATGGCCAGTTACATTATTTAAACGTCCTTTGTTCCCCATCGCTTTGAAAATTGTACACATTTTGATATTTTTATTAAGGAAAATTTAAATTAAAATTGATAAAAAACACGCTATGGAAATCCGTCGTAAGTAATTATACGGCACACGATACTATTTTTCCTACTGGATTGCTTGCAAGAGCCAATCAAGATTCAGTCTTAAGTCATCTGATCTAAAACTCTGCATCCTTATTGGCTCTTGCAAGCCATCCAGTAGGAAAAATAGTATCGTGTGCCGTTGGCTTTAAACTCTGCATCCTTATTGGTTCTCGTAAGCTAGTAGAACGTATGGTAAAATTTCAAAAAATTTTCATGAATAATCCAAAATTTTAAGGCCAATAATAACGCGCTAGTATGTAAGGATGTTAGAAAAATAAAATTATATTCTCAATAAATTACATAGGTGAACGTTTCGAACTTTACTCACAATCAGTCATTCTCAACACCCAAATTCTATAAATGTATTAAATTAACTTTTTGGTCAATCTATTTATATTTTAACAATTTTATAATAATTCGTATGTACTTGTTTAAAGGGATGCTGGAGTGATTCTGCACTTTTGCACCTTTCTAACCTAAAAACTGTCAGTTCGCGGAAACATTTGTGTAATATACAAATTAAATGGCTTACGTGTACAGATCGAAAGCAGCTTGCTATTCCGGCCAAATGAAAGAACAATATGGCATCACTGAAACTAAGTTTGTAAGTCTAATAAAAAATAATAGTGAGCAACACACATACTACATGTACTGTATGTATGTGTTGCTCACTATTATTTTTTATTAGACTTACAAACTTAGTTTCAGTGATGTCATATTGTTCTTTAACTTAGCCGGAATAGCAAGCTGCTTTCGATCGTCTGTACACGTGCCATTTAATTTGTGTATTACACAAATTTTTCCACGAAACAGACAGTTTTAAGTGCAAAAGGTGCGAAAGTGCAGAATCACTCCAGCATCCCCTTAAGTTAATTTAATATATTTATAGAATTTGGGCGTTGAGAATGACTAACTAAAGTCGAAACGTTCGCCTATGTAATTTATTGAGAATATAATTTCATTTTTCTAACATCCTTACACACTAGCTTGTTATTGTTGGCCTTAAAAAATTGAATTATTTGTGTACACATACAACGAGCATTACCTTTATATAATTTTCATTAAAATCCTCAAAATGCCATGCCCCGCGATTACATGATTTTCAGGGTAAATTTTAAGGTGCGCTTGAAAAGGGCCGAAACCCATAGCCGAAACGTTGTGCTAATAAAGAAAGCTTCCTGTAGCCAGTTGTGTCGGATTATTCAACTTAATTGTTAACTAATTACTGGCGATTCAATATTTCCAAGTTTTGCTTAAATTTTAAGAGAAAATTCTCGCCATGTGATACAATTTTGGGGCGGTACTGTATGCGCCTTTATTTCGGTAAAATTAAACTATCGCGCATATTCGCGCGGACTGGCGAGAACAGAGAGAAGAGACTTGGAACGAGTTACATACCGAATTCGCCATACTGCGCGCGCACATACGCGCGCACACACGTACACACATGTGCGACCTCAGTAAGGCCGTCTAACCGACCTTCGCACAAAAGTGTCATCCCGCGAGTGCGCGCTCGAGCGTTCACCTGACTCGGCAGCGCGCGGACGCGCGTGATAAAGTACGCGCGAAATCCGCGCAGCTGCGTGCGTTCCAGGAAAGTGCGTAAGCGCCCTACAACGCGACGCAGCTCGGAGCCCGTCCCTTTTAAGCGAATGCGTGCCGACGCGTTACGCGGTTTCGCTTCGCACACGCACCCCGTCCTGGACCAGGCGTATAGGCGCGTGACGCGCGCGGATTATGGCGCCGGTGCATTTACATACGTGCGCGTTGCCCGCGCGCTCGCCGCGATCGCCGTAACCGAGATTGAATTCCTACCTAAGGAGTGCTCGATAAGGATAACGACGACGCACAAGCTCGGCGACCGCGCCGTAAATATTGTCGGGACGCGAGATAAAAGCGTTAAGAGGCGGCAATTCGTGACGTAGCGCGCGTACCTACCTATTTTAGGTAAAAACTCGCTTCCGCGACACGCGAGAGCACGAGGATTAAACGGCGGGGATCTTTTCTGCTTCGATTTCCTCGTCGGATAAAAAGAAGTCATGGGCGCGGAACGTTTGTAGCATCGCGTCATCATTAATGGCGCTTCTCGTTAGACGTCAGCAAACTGTGCGCGCTTCCCTATTTCCTTGCTGGGCAAAAATAACTTGTACACAGATAGATCTTCATCCTAGATCTGTGCCATTAATGGCCGTCGGACGTCAGTTTAACCTTAGATGACTTAACTTTCTAATACTGAAACTCGAATTGAGATTAAAGATAGCAGACGTCAGTGAAATCGATCATAGGTTTTCTTCCGCGTAGGGATATTCGCGCGGTGCAAGCATTCTATCAAAGTGTTTGAGTGAAAACAGTAGGATGAGAACAGTCGCGTTTTTATCGTTGAGGATTCAAAAAATGTTTAAGTAAACAAGCACATCCTTTTCCGTAGAAGAGGATATTATTTACGTGATAACAGAAGAATGCGAGTAGTCTTGATTGGTTCTTCAAACAGAGATGTTTCTAGATCGGCTAATATATACATACTCGATAGCTTCTCTTGATTTCGTCGTGTCTACTTCCAATCGTATACACGAGAAGCAGAATTTCTAGTCGGAAGTTGTACGGGTTTAATGTAAGGGTGAAAAGAAAGGGTATATATCACGAAGGATCTGGCCGTTGGGGATGTCCTTTCGCCCACGTCCATGTTCTTGCGTCCAAAAGACGACGAGTCCTGCTCGTCTTCGAGGAACGAAATGGGAATGCGGCGGGAAGAAGAGAGGCTCGAACGACCGGTACGTGAGTCAGACCGAAAGAACCTCGCGTATGGTGCCGGCCAGCAGGAGAAATCCTCGGCAGGACATTGCTCCGAAAGACATTCTTCGATCTGCCATCCAAATTTGGAGGTATGTCGCCGCGAAGATCCAGCGCATCCCTTGAAATATTCAAATCGCGTCTAGCCAAACGAGTCTACAAATCTGACTTTTTTTTTATGTCGCGATATTTAGGAATGTATGCGTCAGTAGTTTATATATACGCGTATAGTTTTCATGAGACATGAATTCACTGATGACTGCACACACACACACTGATAGAAAAATATGTAGTTTTTTAAACTATAATTGCATAGGAAAATAATTATAGTCAGGAATATCGTTTTTATAGTAATTATTAGAATAATATTAGTAATAGCAATCATACAGATACAGTGATGCCAACTATTTATAAAACTTTACTATAAAATATAAGCTTTTAACTATTATTCTGTTAAAATATCCAGGTAATGAATAGTAAATTACTTACTTATTTTTATATATTATAGTAAATAAAGAAACTCCCTATCAGTGTTGTGCAGTACCTAGGTACTTGTACCTAGGTACTGCACAACACTGATAGGGAGTTTCTTTGAAAGATGCTTTCTTGTACTATTCTTTACGAGTGCAAAGTGACGTAACCAATGAACATAGTGAACGCAATGTATATATAACACAAAGAGGGCAATATTACTTGCAATATAAATATGACTATTACTATTACATATAGTTATTAGGAATTTTACTTATGATTGCTATTTCAATATTTATAGTACACTTTACCAAAAGCTCGTTTTATTGGTTTATGACAATCATATCGTAAGTTGCATGGACCAATATTTTGTCTATGAGAACTATAACACATTGTTAGGTCAACCATAACTTACGTAGTTGGAAGAATGATAAAAATGAGGTTGGCTCCTAAAATGACTATAAATTATACTGGGTAATTATTT
>NW_011967104.1:460637-471433 GCF_000949405.1 Vollenhovia emeryi | reverse complement strand
GCTACATATATTAAAATAATTTTAAATGGGTTACGATATGTATACGAAACATTGAGCAACTGTGCATTCACAAATTATCGTAAAGATAATTTGTGAATGTACAGTTGCAGAATAAGAGAACTATTATCTCAGAGTAGATAGAGACGCTGCCTTTTCATCATCATCATCCAGTAGAAAATTACGCTGCGAGCGTTACACAAGGTCCTGATGCCAGAGCGGCGACAAGATTCTCTCGTATGAAACAATCGGTAAATATTTCCTGTTGCATAATTTCATATTTAAAGAGCCGCGTTTACGGCCTGATCTTGGCGAGAAGACAGCAACGGCGATTAGAGAGGCGACGCAAGGCGACGCGAGTTAAACGAACCGTGGTTCCTCAACTTGTATCTCGCAATTAGCATTCCGCTTTTTGCCGTTGTTAAAGCTTGTAGCTCAGACACTAGATTATGGAATAGACGGAAAAGGATTCAGAGCTCTGCGTCGGTATAAACCTCTCTACTTATTATATCGATTTCGCAGCCGTCGCAGTTTTTCAGATGCGATCAACGTGATACACCGCCGTTTGTCCGATTGTCGATGCGACGTCGCCTCGGTTACGCCAACGATATCGGTACGCGCAACTCCTGTAAAGGATTTCGCAGGTCCTTTGCTACACCAATCTGCAGTACCGTTAACTGCGATCGTTACTCGGCGAGCCTGCGCTTCGTACGTCTCGTCGTGTTCCGAAGCGCCTTTTTCCGTGCTTTAAAGACTCGCACGCAATGCGGAAATGCACGCTCGAGGGAGGTTTGCACGTCGTTAGCACACTTTTGCGCGCCCGTCGGTTGGTTTCATTTCAGGCGCCATTCCGCCGCGCGCTCGCAGTTATCTAAAATTTGCGGAAGATGCTGTCGTGCCGCCTTCATCGCCTCAAACGTTAATCCCTTTCATCCTCGAGTGATTTATACGCAGCGTCTGTTTCGCAACTCGCAATGCGAGAAAGAAAAACTCTCTCGCACTCCGTTTAATTACTGGCCTTACATAATCATAACTCGTGTCAGCTCGTTTGCTTATTTACCTCAAAAAAAAGAAATGTCAACGATTTGAAACTATGACGTGTTAAATAAAGTAGTATGTGTGTGCCATTGACAGTCCGATGCACACATATTACTTAATTTACCTAACAAGACATGGCGGAACTCTTGCCTCACTTTTCAGCTCGAAGATAACAGTCTAGTCTCTACCTCGGAATAGAGGACCTTGTAGAGGACTTTGGTCTATACAGGGTGTTCTATTTCGGGAAACAGTGGGGAATTGGACATATATTCGTATGAACATTTTTGCTTAAAATGACCGATACTATCACCTCCCAGAATATGGACCTTTCTTCCTGGAACACTCTGTATTTGTAGAAGGCTGTGGAGGCAATAAGGAGGTTCGCTACCGGCATGGTGTAAGGAAAACAAGGTGTGCTCTTGCGCATCCATCTCTAATAACCAATGAGCCAAATAGGAAACATATTGATTTATTGGCCAATTGAATTAAGGCCGCAATTTTTAAATAAAATTCTTTTCCTTACACCATGGTTCTAATATATCTATATATATACAATATGGCGCACATATGGCCCGTCGCCATGTCTGCGCAGAACATGCTGAATTTCAACCTCTCTAAGAGCACACCTTGTTTTCCTTACACCATGGCTACCGGTGCCATCGGATACAGATTATCGATTCGCGATCGATACGGAAACGCGACGGTCCGAGGCGCGCGTGGAGGCTGCGCGGCCACCGGGCGATAATGAAATCTAAATTGCAAATTATGACGGGACATAACTCGCGCTCGTTATTCCGCGCGTTATGCCCCATTGTCGCGTTGCACAGTGCCGTCCGTCCGGTGGCCTGCCTGTTTGCACGCGCGCGACCACGCGGGCTTTAATGCCCATTTGAATCCCCGCCAGTGTATGTGCGCACGCCGAACCGACCGACGCAATATGCCGTGGACCGTTAAGAGCCGCGACCCCTCGAGATTCGCGAGGAAAAAAACGAAGAATCGAGCGCACCGGGAGTTTTGTTCGGGGCATGTTTTACGGATTCTTCTTCGCCGGGCATAAAAACTCCCAAGTTGTTCCTTTCGCTCGTCTCCCGGCTACTTTATCGCGAATTTGTCTGGATTAAATGCGTCTCTCCCGCATGGGGTCCTTCGGCCATCTATTCTTTTCATCAACAAAGAGCATGAAGAAATACTACAAAAAATATTCTGCAATATCTGAATATGTGGAAAAAGTACGACAAGATTCGTAGACGCATATAAATAGTTAGTTTTGTAACGGTTTTTTCTCCTGAGATTTATTGCGAGAAAACCAATTAGAGGAGAAGTGTATATACACGAAGAGAATTTTCTCTTAAAGCAACATATAGAAAACGGCTAATGCGGGTCTGAGGCAAGATGTAGGCAGCCTTATATCATACTTGTAATTCATATTTTAATAAATTATAAGTATAAGGCTGCTCACATCTTGCCTTAGACCCGCATTAGCCGTTTTCTATATGTTGTTTAGTTTTATTGAGGGTCCTACTTCAACTCTATTGTTTCTAATTTTTAACTCGGTCCTTTAAGATATAAATCAATTTGAAACTTAAACGCCATTTTAGGACCTGGCACAGGTGGAGGTGGCTAATTAAATTACCAAGTGAATCCATACACCGTCTTTTTCCAACCTTGTCCAACGCGCCGTTACATACCGGACATGTAACACAGATTTTCGTTAGGTGGAATCATTATCGTGAGTGAATTCACGTGTTATAAAAATCGCTGAACGACTTGATAAGTTATTTTTTAAATGCTATACTTAGCATTCCATTAAACCTTCCTCCCCGTACTGAATTAAAATCCTTATTGCGAAAAATATTACCTCAGCCAGGATTCGAACCTGGGACCACCCTCAAACGGGCGTCTTAGCCAGCTCGACCACCGAGGCTGTGATAATATTACTCGCAATAACATATATATAATACTCTTTTGTTTCTCTTAAAATTTACCCTGAAAATCATGTAATCGTGAAACAACGTGGCATCTTGAAGACCTTTATGAGAGTATTTTGAAATTTTACCATACATTCTACTGGTAAAATTTCAAAAACTTACATAAAATTGCCGTGTTATCCCACGATTACACGATTTTTAGGATAAATTTTAAGAAAAAATTCTCTCCGTGTACACATGTATAATTTATATTACAGGTAATAAGTCTCGGGAACTTTGAAATGCACATTCTAATGATAGCCAGAGAACGTAAGAAATGGATATTACCAGTAATATGCGTTACAGAATTGCCTCGAGTGTAAGTCTAAATATATTCTGACAGTGTTGATGTGCGGTGGCGATGCGTGCGTTTGACGGGTACCACCGTAGAAAGGGGGAAATATATCGCCGCGAGCATGCGGAAACGCAGTGTGCGAGGTCAAGACTCGTGACGAGATTGAGAAAGAGAGGCTGGACACCTCACCTTCGCGCGGAAAATTGGCCAAAGCGCGGTCCCGCGGCTCGTCTGTTGCGCGAGGGAAATTAAGATCTTATCGTCTTCATATTCTCGATGCGCACGAGGCGCAAGTTTCTATCGATCGGAGTACGCGGCCTCGCAATTAACACAGCCGGGCGCGGAAAAATATCGCAAGGAAATTAACGTCGGTACGCGGAGATAGAGACGTTGCGTTTCCGCGCGCTCACCGGCCGCGTCTGCCTCGCTAGATTCTCGCGGTGAGATACGACAACGCAATAATTTACCGAATAACCCTATTGACTTCGGGGACGGCAAGGATCAAGATCGCGGCGCGATCGCGCCGGATTTTCCCCCCGGTAAAAATTTGTCGAGTGAAATAACGACGCATCCTGCAGCGGAGAGATTAGGATCTAATCAGAGTTGCCATCTACGCGTGGGAGGAGTGCGAACAACGAGTGCAATAATTGAAACATTTATTCCTGTCTATGTACGTAGACAGCAGCTACATTGACAGATTACGTTTAATATGTTAAAAACTACAAATTTCATCCAGTGGCTCGAAGAGAATTCGATATTTTAAGAATAAGTGTTGGACGTACACGAGGAAAGGTTTCACAGCAAAGATAAAATGTTATATCGATCATATTATTATCCGAATAATTTTCTTGGCACATAATTGGGGTCGAGAAACATTTATTCCTGTCTATGTACGTAGACAACAGCTACATTGACAGATTACGCTTAATATGTTCAAAACTAAAAATTTCATCCAGTGACTCGAAAGGAACTCGATATTTTAAGAATAAGTGTTGGACGTACTTACCCGAGAAAAGTTTTCACAGCAAAGATAAAATGTTATATCGATCATATTGTTATCCGAATAATTTTCTTGGCACGTAATTGGGGTCAAGAATGATTTTCTCTCGGTGATGTTGTATCGCAGAAAACAATCGCACCCGAAAGGGCATCGGAGTACAATATTGCGCCAAGTCAGGACTTACATTAAGACCTGTTTTACGGGCAAACCTGATCGAGAAACAACGAAATAGATTGTAAAAGATAAATGAAACTTGTATCATCTTTACATCGTAATGTATAAATAATCATGCGAATAACATAACGCGGCAGTTCGAACACGTAAACCTGTTTTACGGCTATACCGGCGATGCATAACGCAAGCCGTACAATAATTGTAGGTCAATAGATCACGCGATAGAATATTGAAAACAGCATCGACATTCCGCGAGGTTCCGTACGATTTGTCGGCCGACAAGAAAAGGAACGCTTCGGATGGTACAATCATTCCTGGTATTCGAAGAACACGTGTAGCATGCGGAAATGTTGCGTGAGGTCAAGACTCCAGGACACCAACTTATCTTAAGAAAGTAGCATCTGTACTGTTACTATTATTAATCTTTATAGATTGGGCGGTGCAGAGACCAAGACTCGAGTGAAGATTCTCATAAAAAAAAACTTGTTACAAATTATCCGACAAACAGAATAGACTCGAGAAGGAAATGAGACGAGGTTCGCGTGACGCCGCGCGGCGTCAATTAATTGTGCAGTTAGGAAAGACGCGACGACGCGAGATCGCTCATTATCAATCAGACGAAAGCGCAACGTAAGACGAGAGATCGACGCGGATAATGAATGTACTTTGGCAGGTTGAATTGAGTCGGCGGCCGCGCGTTCCGCGGATTGCAAAACGAAGGCCTCCTACCTCGCGCGAGCTCTCGCGGTGCGAGGCGCGCATTCCGCGCCCATTGTCAGAGCCATTTATTAATACCTCCTTTCCGTCATTGACCTCTCCATTAACCCGGTTTACGCAAGCGATGGGCAACTGGTGAGACACGGCGAGAATCGCGCGAGCTGTTAAGGCCGAATCGGACTAGCGATTGCCGACTCGGATCGGATTGGGATTGGCGATTGACAATTGTCTCCCAGCCAATGAGAGCCGACTAAATCGCTGCCTGCTTTGCTCTCATTGGCTAAAAGACAATCGTCAATCGCCAATTGCAACTCAATCGGAGTCAATAATCGCTAGTCTGATTCGGTCTTAAGGACGAGGACGAATTGAACGAAAGGGGGAAAAGAGGGGAGAAAAAGGCGATTGACGAGTGTTCTCTAGCCAATGAGAGCACAGCCAATGAGAGCGCAGCCAGCGATTTGGTCGGCTCTCATTGGCTGGAAGACGATCGTCAATCGTCAATCGCAATTCGATCCGAGTCGGCAATCGCTAGTCTGATTCGGTCTTTAGACCCGCTGTTTCTCGAACAGCGAATCGTTACACCATCGTCGTCGTCGGCATCATCGCTATTTGATCGCTGCTGGAGCGGAGCACTTCCTGGCCAGGTGCCGCCCGGGCCCCGCCGCGACTTTCACGAAGAAACGATCTCGTTCGCGGTCTTAACTCTCGATCACATACCTTGTTAGACACGACGATTCAAGAACGACCGCCGAACACGTTACGCTGTGCGCGCACAGATGCTATAAATTGTACCTCTTTCTCCTCCTCGCGCTAAGCTGCCGTTCTACAGGCTTCGAGCCGCGTTGCGGCCCCGTGAAGCTTTACGCAGCCATTTCAACTCTTTGCACAGTCGAGTTTATTTTATTCGCGTCGTTGATTACAAGCATGCGCGTATCGATATGATTTCCATTACGTTTGCGAATAATTTATTGAGCTTTTAGTTTCGATATTATATAATAATAATTCAAAAGCAGATATGTCAACGCCAGTTGAGAAATCAAGAAGTGTATAGTTAAGTGTGGAATCGACTTTACTGGCAAACTCTTTATTCAGAGGTAGTTTTACAACGTTTCGGCCAGTAATACTGGTCCTCTTCAGGTGACGAATTTACATAAGTGCCCGCAAATGTAAGGTTCGTCGAGATAAAAGATGTGAAATAATGTCAAATATTAAAAATCGTCGTTGTACATTGTGTTTAGTCGTCGGAGTCAGAACACAGAATGTTGTAAAACTACGAAACGTTGTAAAACTACCTCTGAATAAAAAGTTTGCCAGTAAAGTCGACTCCACTTAACTATACACTTCTTATATAATAATATCGAAATAAATAGCCGCGCGTGCCTGGGCGGTGATATAATGCCGTTGCGACCTACTCGCGTGTTATTTTCACTTGTAACATATTTGCACTCGAGTATTTCTCAGGTTGTCCGTGACATTCGACACATTTATTCGTCCCCACCCACTAATTACAGATTCTAATTATACTAATCGCTGACGTTTCTTTACCGTTTCCGTGACTGTGCGGCTCGCGATACCTTCGTCGGGATTCCCTCTATCGGGTAATTATGATATGCGCCTGTCCACGGATCTATTAATTTGTATTCCCGCGCCATTGAAGGACCTTCCCCTTCTGCGCCATGGCGAGAGCTCTCTAGGGACTTGAAGTGAGGGCGCGCGTATCGTAAACTATGAGTTTGTAACATGAAGAATAGAGATAAGAAGAGTCAACTTATATAGGCGGATGCGTCAGATTCTGAGCCCAAAAATGATCGTCACTGCTAGTACTAAATCCTAATCGAGATGTCGCTTCCGTTCCACGACAGCGTTTTCAGTGTTTTCACGTACACAGTGTGAGTGTATATTAGTAGAAAATAAACTTACGAAAATGGCAATGACAATTTGCGTTTTTCTGTTACTCATGAAGAATTTTATCCCGACTCATTGTCAGATCTATTTATCTCCTCCCGACTTCTGTTTATCAATAGTTTATCTACCGTAGCGCCGCCGGTGTACATATTTTGAACTACCATAGAAACCGGGTTTTGGTCTCATTCTCGAAAGCATTAGTTGAGCCTCCTTATCTCTATTCTTCATGGTTGGTAAGCAGGAGGAAAAAAGCCTTTTATTTTGTTTTTGGGTGCTGGTCAAGTCTCGGATTGCATCAGATCGAAAGAGACGTTCAGAGACAATTGTACACCACTCTGTGCAACCAGTTTCATTATAATAAAGCGTAGAATAGTGATGAAGAAACGGGGATCTTATTCTACAGCGCCTTTATCTAAGGTATGTCGAGAGTTATTACTCGCGGAAAACACAGGCCCCATCTGGCTTCTTCGCGTGCTTCCTCTGCTACTCCGATCGCGGGAGGGTAACGTGCGAGTTTCGCTCGAGAATCTTGCACGATACGTGTTCCCGCGTACGCGATAGCTTATCAATCGGCATAATTGCGCTTATTTATGCGGGGGCCTCGGCGATAATCTGTATCGCGCGTCCCTGTTCGCGACACGGCGGCGACGGCGGCTCCCGGCGGAAATCGCGGGCGAATCCTCGGGCACTTCCCGCGCTTTACTTCCGTCTCGGCGGATCGGCCTTTTATATGACTGATAATCTCGCGCGCGGCGCGGCGGTCCGTATTTGAAACTGCTGCGAGCCCGCGGTCGTTAATTTCCTGCCGGAGTGAAACTGCGCGCGCGCTCGAACCTCGGAGATCAAAGGATAATATTTCTCACACCGGCCGACAGTATAATCGGCACGCAACGTTTCGCCCGGCTACACGTGCGCGCGCGTATACGATTTCATGCACGTACACGCCGTCACGTTTACGCGGCTGTGTACGTGGGTATTTTATATATACGGTGTAATACATGAGCGTTGCACCCGGGCTGCTGTGCATTTTACACGCGGGCACGTTTCGTGTGCGCGCGTGCTCGCGCGAGAAAATCGGTGACCGCGTCGAGGTGTGCGGCACACTTCGGGCCCCGTCAAGAGTTCCAGAGCCGCCGGCCACTTTCCCATCGTGCTGAAACGCGCCCGCTTAGATCCGTGCGCGACTCGCAGAGCGGAGTGAAGAGCCAGAACACGTCGGGAACGGAACGTGCGCACGCGAATCGCTTCCGAGACGGACGCTTGCGAGCCCCGTCATGGAAGATTTCCCGCCCTTCCTCTTCGCGGAGCCGAGACCCAGCGGGAAAGAGAGAGAGAGAGAGAGAGAGAGAGAGAGAGAGAGAGAGAGAGAGAGAGAGAGAGAGAGAGAGAGAGAGAGAAACGGGCAAAAAGTTAGGAATGCACGGAGGGTGCGACTGGAGAATGGCGATTTTCAGACCGAAATGTTAACATTCTGAGAAAATATTTCATTATTTGCGTTTATTATGTATCGCAGAGAACGGCGTGTACGGAGTAAATTCAAGAGCGTTTTAAAATTGCTCTCACGACACTCCAGACGTTAAAAAAGAAATTAAATATTTGATGCCTCGGCAAAATTCTGAGTCATCTTGTATAATCTATTGAAATCTGTCCGCTCGTCTACCGCAGACGCGCTTCTCTATTTCTCCTTTATCTCTTGGAACGAGTGCTTATCTCCTTTACAGAGGTCTCAGCTTTGGCTTTTCCTCCTCTTCGTTGCGCTGGGAATCGCTCGAGGGCAAAGTCTGTTGAACTTGTTGCGTCCGCGAACGTATAAATGTCCTTAGATATTACTTTACTACCGTTTTAATTGAACACGCAATGCGTGTCTCGCGACGCAAACGCTCGGAGTTAATTAGCCATCGATGCGAACGTTTCCACTCGGAACGCACGTGATAGGTTCCTCAAGGTACTTTGAGGACGTGTCGCGCCGTCTCCGTTTTCACATTGCCCACGCGTGCACGAGCGTTTCGACTGCGCTGCCGCACAGATCTAATCTTTGTCAAGGCCGGTGATACGGGATTCCGGACGTTGCATTAGCAGCTTCGCCTCGGTAAATAGACGCCACGTCGTCGCGCCCGATCGAAAACTGAATATTTAGCATCCTTGGATAAAAGCGTCCGCGAACGTAGTTGGCTCGACGCGTTCATGAAGTGTGAGAAACGCTTTTCCTGTCCTTTTTTCCGCAAAGCGACACGCATATGTGTTCACACCGGTAAATTTACCAGCTCCTTCTTACAGTAGCTTTGCGCTTACTTGTCAGGAGTGATTTCATCCGCTGAATCTGCCGAATCTACGGAATCAATTACATGATTCAGCTTATTTCTCGAATTAAGTCTCTTATTCGTGCGCGAGCTTGACGTCTCCGTACAATACAACACGGTGACTCATTGTTCGCCTAGATAGACAAAAGAGACGAAATAACAGCGACCGTGACTCGAGCAGGAAGCAAGTACCTAGACCTCGGTGTCGCGCACTTTGTCTCTCGAGTACAAAAGCTTTCGCGGAGAACGAAGGTGAATATTAGAGAAAACTACGGTTATTCTCCTACGTAAAAAGTACTTGCGTCTCACTGTAGAACGACTAGCGACTATCTTTTATTACTAGACATTGTGAGAAGAATGAAAAAATGAACCAAGTTTGCATGTTATTTTACAAATTTTAGATGTGTGTTTAATCCTTTGCGGCCCAATATAAGAAAAATGTGTTTTTTTTTCTTCAAAAGACAAACTGTTTGCTAGGCACACGAATAATAATAATCCATGGAAATGTGGAATCGATTCCGATCGGAATTGTACAATTATTTCCTAGGTTTCTCTCGTGTTGTCTAGGGGAAACGGAATAATTTCGATCGGTGTCCATTCCGAACAGTTTCCACGACAGGTGGCCGGAGCTCCAGGAACAAACGGCGGCACGAAACGATCTCAGGACAATACTTTATGTTGGATGTGGTGAAAAAGTGCCGCGGAATTATTTTCTCAGATGAGTAGCGTAACTTTATGAGCGGACGCCCGAAGATTTATCCGTTCTCAGGAAATATCTCGCGGTCGTTTCTTCTCGCAGCATTCGCGATACATATCGGAGAACAGGTGTAAATTGCATCAACCGCCGAGGGAATTAAAAAGGCGCGTCGCGCAAGCCGGGCCGTGATTTCGCGATAACTGCTGTTTATTGCGGGAGCCTCTGCGCTCGCTCAAAATTCCGAACGAAGACGGTCACCCGTGACCTCCGGGAGGCTGCAAAACGTTCTAAAAAAAAACTTGTTCGGTTAATCGACAATAATCGTAACGCGACGAATGATCGGGGGAAACGGAGGGGACCTTACGTAGTTATTTATTCCTCGTTATGCGAGATAAACGCTGCGGCGACTGCGGAGAATTCGTTGCAATCGCGGACGCGAATCACCGAGTACTGCCCAAAGCGGCAAAAGCGTGGGAAAAAAATATAGCTGGAACGCGAGACTGACGCGATCCTGCGATACAGAGTTGGAGTATTTATTCTCTCCTTGCGTCTGTTGCAAATTAAAAATTTCAGTTCCTCGCTCGCCGAAAACGCGCGAGCCCTCGAAAGGAGCAGCGCGCACGGTCGAGAATTTCAATTCTTCGATTGTACTCCGTAGACTTTTTGGGCGAAACCTTCTAATTTGCTACAAAATGTCCTTCACTAA
>NW_011967104.1:449286-455257 GCF_000949405.1 Vollenhovia emeryi | reverse complement strand
GTGTTGCTTCCCGATTACTCTGTGAAGTTTCGGAGTGAAATATTTGCTCTAGGAGTAATATTCACTCCAATCAGGGTTGCGTAAGTTATCTTTTTTTTTAACCGAGTTAAGTTAAAGTTAACAGCCTTGAAAATTTAACTTGGTTATAAGATACAAGTTAATAATAAAAAAATTAAAAAGTTAATTGTTTCATTTTTACATAAACTTTCAGAGACTTACGATCACGTGAATTGCATTGAATTTCGCAACTAGCGTTTGAACAATCACTCACACTACACGGAATGTGGCCCGTTTCGTATGCAAACAATTGCACGTGAGTTCGAGAATCAAAATTCCATATAATGGCTGCGTTTCAAAATTCATTACCAGCGCTGAAGATCTACGGTACACGTACGCAGTAGATTTTAGAGCTGGTAGTGAATTTTGAAACACAGAGACTGCCAATGTAGGCAGACGCTTTTGTTTATTGCATGGCTAATTTTAAGGCCCGGTTTTTCATTTTCTGGTTAATTGTCAACCAGAGGAGTCGACTCTCTGTCTCTTCTCAGATAATAACATAGAACAAGATGAAGAGCCGACTAACGTCTGGTTAATTGTTAACCACTAGTTAGTCTACTCTCTATCTTTCTTTATATTATTATCGAAACAGAGACGGAGAGTCGACTAATCTCTGGTTAACAATCAACCAGAAAATGAAAAACCGGGCCTAAGACAGAGGTAAAGTAAAAGTTGAAAGTTACCGACAAAATGTAACTAAATTCAGTTAAAAGTTAACAGTCTATAATGTAACCAAGTTAAATTAAAATTATTTAACTTTTTAACTTAACTTTTATCTTTTTAACTAGACACTACCTAACCCTGACTCTAATTGAGTAAATATTTGCTCCAATGGAATGAATGTTTCATGACTCTATTTTCACTCGAAAAACTTTAGAGAGTAGCGAGTTAAAAAATTATACCGTTGCAGGTTAAAGACTTTAGTCTTCTCGTTACATTTACAATTTACAGCGCACATCGACCGTACACTATTCTTTTAGTATCACAATCATCTTGAGTGTTGAAAATAAACTCAAATTTTGCCGGGTACCCATCGCGGCCGGTATGCAGATTCTCGAGGCGCGGATCTTAAGGTCACTTTCTGAGAATCAAGTAACGATACTTGCGCGGCTTCTCGGCTTTCGCTACAGTATACATGCTATTACGAACAATTCTCGAGGTTACATTCTTCGACGCTTCACTAACACAAGTCGCACACACAGCGGAATATTACCGATCATCTCACGTAATTACGTTGCGTGCGATTCATTCGCTGTATTCAATGGCAGGCTACACACGCACGCGTGCACGTGTGAGCGCGCGCGCACACACGTCTTTTGTACACCTAGAATCGTCTTGCTGTATGACTCACTAGGCGACAAAGCAAGTTTTACGTTACACGTGCGCCAGCGTAAAATGAACATCGCATAGTTGCATTATCTCCCGTGTACGTACGTCAATAAGACTTGCGCGTAGCTCGTTATGGCTGTCTTGTATACACACACGGCGCGAGTTCCGTAATTACACCGAGTTTTCCGGCTAACGTCTGTCGGCTATCTTAATCGCGTCGGGAGGAAGTAGGCTGAGGATGAAGGATGAGGGACGGCGGGCGAAAAATCTGTTTGAACAAGCGGCAGCATCGGGGGAAAGAATCGCAGCTACGCGGGCTAGTCGTAATTATTCTTCGCAGCGCGTAATTCAGTTTCTCATAAGCGCTGTCTCCGCGCAAAGAAGCGCGCGAAAAGAAGGGCGCCGCGGGTATCAGGTGATACGCGCTAATTACGTGTTCGCTTAATAATTACGACACACACGCCCGCGCGCGCGCACATACATGGGCTGGGGCCCTCGCGTACGATTAATCAAGCCCCTCGTTTCGCCGTATATAGCCGCGGGAATAATTGAAGTTTTGACGAGTTCCCACTCTAATGATATCGTTCGAGTAATAAGAAAGTACCGCATGTAGATTCACGCCCTCCACCTCCACCTCCGATGTCCTTGAAGATGAAAGGGCGAATTGGCGCGTGGATCGATGATCGTTAATTACCTCGAGGAGCCTTGGCCAAGACGGCAGCGGGGTAAATCGTTATACACACGTCGACAAGACGTTTGTCCCGTATTGCGAGGATCTTTGAGCAGTTGTCAACTCCACTGCACCCTCAGAAAAGATCTCTGTTACACAGAGAGAAAAAAATAGTTGCAGTTACCACAATCTCACTATAATTTATAGTCATTTTTGGACCCAGCCATATTTTTATAATTCTTCCAACTACGTAAGTTATGGTTGACCTAATAATGTATTATGGTTCTCATAGACACAATATTGGTCCTTGCAACTTATGATATGGTTGTCATAAACCAAAACGAGCTTTTAATTTAGTAAGGTGTACTATAAATATTGCAATAACAACCACAAGTAAAATTTCAAATAACTATATGTAATATACAATACATTGCGTTCACTACGTTCATTGGTTAAATCACTTTGCACTCATAAAGAATAGTACAAGATAGCATCTTTCAAAGAAAAGATAAGTAATCTTATACGAATGCGTAAACTTATCCGTATTTATAACACCCTAAGCGGTTTTCTACTTACGAGAAAGTCTTGTACCGCGCGTCCCTCTAGTGAAGACATTCCGAACCACTTCACTTTTGTTTACCATGCGAATAGTAAAGTGGATGATATAAATGTATTTAAATTTACTATTATTGTACTTGCACCTACTATATAAACCTAATTTAGTTACTATTCACCATCTTAATATTTTATCAGAATAATGGTTAAACGTTTCATAAATAATAGTAAAATTTTTTGGTCATAGTGATGCTGGTTGGCATCACTATGACTATGCGGTTGTTATTACTAATGTTATAGTGATAATTACTATAAAAATGATATTCCTAACTATAATTATTTTACTATGCAATTATAGTCGCAAATACTACGTACTTTTAATATGAGTTTTGTAGGCCAATTTTAACGAGCTGGTATGCTGGATGTTTTTTTAAAAATAAATAAAGTTTTATTCTTAACTATTTACATGGGTGAACGTTTCGACTTCACTTAGTCTTTCTCAACACCACATTGTTAAATTATAAAATTGAATAAATACATTCTAAATAGATTTTTTAAATAATAAATAAGTAAAATATAAATAGAAGAGAAAATTTCTCCCTCCGGTCCAGTGATTCCCTCCTTCCTAAAGCATGTGGATTACCCAAAATCCACAAACAAAACGTTCCCTTTCGAGTAATAATGTCTTCTATAAACACATCGCTCCATTCCATAGCCTCTTTTATACAAAATATCATTAAAAAAAGCCTGCCTTCAGCAAACAGCCACATAAAGAACAGTTTCGAATTGTGCGACAGGCTCGTAGACATCACGTTAACGGAATCTGAGAGGCTGATTTCCCTTGACGTGATCTCTCTATTTACGAACATCCCTTTAAACCTTGCAATAGATGGACTAACAAAAAGATGGAATCTTATTAAACAACATACGAAGATACCGATGGAAGAATTCATGAAATCTGTCAAATTTATCTTATCTTCCACTTACTTCACCTTTAATCAGAAAATATACATATACATATACAAACTTTTGGGACTTCGATGGGTAGCCCATTATCACCCATCATAGCGAACATCGTAATGCAAGATCTAGAGGAAAAAGCGTTAAATAGTATTAACTTACAACTACCTTTGTATTGTCGATATGTGGACGATATTCTATTGGCAGCACCAACGGATAAAATCACGGAAATGTTTGACTGTTTCAATAAATTATACGACAGATTGAAATTCACGTTAGAAATTGAAACAAATAAAAGTATAAGTTTTCTGGACATTCTTATAAAAGTAGAAAACAACAAAATCATCACAGATTGGTATCATAAAAAAACCTTTTCAGGTAGATTTCTCTCCTTTCACTCTGGTCACCCAATCTGCCACAAAGTGGGAGTCATTTATGGACTAGTAGACAGAGCAATATCACTGTCACATCCTAGCCTACATGAAAAAAACGTGAGACTATGTATAGAGATTTTGTTGAACAACGGTTACCCTATAAAATTGGTATTTACAGAGATTCACAAAAGAATAAAAAAGATCATAAACAAAGCTCAAAACAATAATCTAACAATAGAGAATACGGAAGAGGGAAAAAAATTTATAGTACTTCCATATATTGTATACTTCCATAAATGTATCAAAAGTAGTTTCCTCTGTGATAAACAAGTCGAAGTTTATCATGGGGCACCGTTGTCCTAACAGACTCTCAAAATTCATCAAAGCACAAAAAGACACGAACCCACTTCTTGCAAACAATAATGTGGTCTATAAAATCCCATGTAAAGACTGCGATGCCATCATATGTAGGCCAAACGATGAGACAATTGGGTACCAGACTGAAGGAACATAGAGGTAACATTAATAATGATCCGTCGAGATTTTCAGTGGTCTCGAACCACATGATTGAACAAAATCATGAAATGGACTGGAATAATGTCAAAATTCTCGACACTGAACACAAGTTTAATAAAAAACTAATATCCGAAATGATTCATATTAGACAACAAAAAAATGGAATAAATTCCCAGAAGGACACTGAACTGCTCGACGAATCATACAGTGACTTACTGAAAAGGTTGGGGGATCGTTTCTACTTAGCGACAATATGAAAAATTCTTAGTCATTGTTTTCGATCGAACCGAGACTCGCGATCGTTTAGTCAGTCACAAGACACACGACAATGTGAACAGGGACCAAATCGGCAATCGTTGGAAGAACGCAACCAAGGTTAGACTAAACATAAAAATAATTATTAGACATAAAATAATTAAATTCAAACCATAGATTTCGAATCAAACAAAACGACTACTTTAAACGGTTGGATGGATATTACCTTAATTGGGATTGAGGAAATACATCTCCGAAGAACAAAGCAACTGATCTACGAAAAAATAGAACAAGTAACGATTGCTGTTGGCCTCTGTCCGTCTTTAGTTTGTAGGAAAAAAATTTTTTTTTAAATTAAGTGACTGGACGTAATCTCCTTCTTCTTATTATTAATTTTACCTTAATGACTATAATTAATATACAGGAGGGACAATCATTTACACGTTTTATTTTTGGAGAAATGTATATCGGACGAATTTACTATTTACTTATTTACTATTTAATTATAATTTATTTATTCAATTTTATATTTTAACAAAAATCTATTTATATTTTACTTATTTATTATTTAAAAAATCTAATTAGAATGTATTTATTCAATTTTATAATTTAACAATGTGGTGTTGAGAAAGACTAAGCGAAGTCTAAACGTTCACCGATGTAAATAGTTAAGAATAAAACTTTATTTATTTTAAAAAAAACATCCAGCATACCAGCTCGTTAAATTTGGCCTACAAAACTCATATTAATTGTGTACACATAAAACGAGCGTCACCTCTACATTACTACGTACTTTTCTCTCTGTGTACCGAGACAAAGCATATTCTTGACGCATTTATATTTCTCACAACCTTATTTGGTATAAAAATAAGACAGTATCAAAATAAAGTCAATCATTCTTATTCTCCTCTATCGAGTTGAAAAGATTGACTTACTATATTGAGACAAGAATAACTTGTATAAATGTAAGTTTACATGTTGTTGCGTTTTTTAGAATACTAGAACAATACAAAGCGCGCGCTTCGCGCGCGCCATTGCTCGTTTTCTATAAAATATATAATAATAAAATAATAAAAAATAAATTATGTAATTATACATAAAAATATAGATATATTATGCTGAAAAAGTAATAATTACTTTATAAATTAAATATAATAATTATCATTTAACTATAAATAAAACATTCATATTTGCAATATTATCTGCATACAATATACTACACATAGATACATACACACTCCCTTTCTCTCTCTCT
>NW_011967104.1:436279-442734 GCF_000949405.1 Vollenhovia emeryi | reverse complement strand
CTGCGCAAGCTATCGAAAGTGCCCGGAATCGGATCGTGCGTCACGATCCGATTCCGAGCACTTTCCGCAAAACGTCGGTGGTATCTTACGCGTCAATTATTTTACGAATTTATGGATTGGGTAATCTGCTGTTCCAGTAGAGTAGGTACCAGGCATTCGTAACTGACAACCACATTCTACGTGTTGCGCGTCGCGTACGTGTGCGTGTGTGTCTATGTGTGTGTGTGTGTGTGTGTGTGTGCGTGTGTGTGTTTACGTAGGACGGGTTGAGGATAAAAACGACAGTCCCGCGAATGGACAAAAACGGGCGCGCGCGCGCTTTTGTACATACACTCGCCTTCTTGTTAACAATATATTAAAATACGCCGACGTTACGAACGAGGAAATCGCGACGGCGCGAGGCAAACGCCGGAGTTGATCTGTAACGATAATGCTGTGATATATCAGCGAACGATACCGTTCATTTTTCACCGAGATAGCAATGTTTTCACGGCGATTAGGGACAATAAAGGTTATATAAACTCCGGCAAATTAGCGGGGGCAAATTTACAAGTCTCCCGGACTTGTTAGCATAATTTCGCGTAGCGCGCTGTATTACGTTTTCGTTGCGATACCAACAATGCGCCATAGAGATAAATGTGCTGTTAGTTTTTTTTGGGAAAAAGCAATCTCGTTTTCCCAGAGTTTATTACCGCAGGATTGCCTTACAATCGCGCGCCTCGTTGTAATCTCATTTGGATGAGCTCCGATTCTCCCCGTTTAATTGAACGAGCTCAGACACCACTGTGTGCGTATCGCAACTGATTATATAATTATCCCGTAACGTAACACGTCGGTCGTTATATTTATACATGCGACGTGTGAGTTCACGTAATTCGCACAGGTCGGTTATGTATTGCGGTATTTTCTTTTCCCTCCGTTGTCTCGCGCGCGGTTACATCTTAACCGTTTGCTTTTGGCAGCGGCATAAATTACCTTTCACGCGCCTCTTACTTGGAAAGTGGTACAGGTCAATTTTCGAAAACCGCCGAATTAGAGTGCGCGACGTGACGAGGTTCTCAAGTCGCAAAAGCGGGACGCCAACGTGCCGTAATTCGCCGGTGACAAAGGGAATTCGCGGCGGGATTATTGCACGCCGTACAGTGCTCCAAAGTATGCGCGCACTCTTCGTACTCTCGCGACCACGTTTCGCGAATGTATTAAAATTTACTTATTGACGAATCGGGACACGTATCGCTTGCAGATGGAACGTCTAGGAATCTCAAGAATGCGCGCAAAACTTCATGTGCAAAAAATGCGGCGTAAGCTACCGTCGGGACGAGGGTATCTTATTCGCGTGTTTGCATCAGCGCGTAAACAGACCGGATACGGGCGAAAAAACGTTGGCCGCAGCTCCGAGCGCGAGCTGGCACCAATCGATTATTTGTTTATCGTCGGCGCGAGGTCGTCGGCAGAACAATCGGACGAGACACATCGATCACGCATTTTCTACCGTAGAGAACACGAGGGTGGATTGACAAGTTTTGAGCCTTTTAAGTCGATACACTCGATCCAGCGATGCTCCAACCGCTTTAACCCGTTGAAATAATAGCTGGCGTCTTGCTCTGCAAAATAGGCATCTACGTATGCTACGACCTGCTCGTTCGATCAACATTTCTGAGCCAGACTTTGGGTGCGTTCCGTTTCACGCATGATGCGCATGATGCATCGTTTATCCTTGTTATTCAGCAAATGTTGAAGCCTCGTCTACATAGAAGTCGTAAAGTCGTAGTCGTAAGAATAGTCGACTGCGATTGGTCAATTTCGTCAGACACATAAGAATTGACCAATCATAGTCGACTATTCTTACGACTACGACTTTACGACTTCTATGTAGACAAGGCTTAAAGAAGGATAAATGATGCATTGTGCATATCATGCGTGAAACGGAACGCGCCCTTGCAGTTTGGGAAACAGAAAAAAGTCACTGGGTGGTGGTCGAGCAGTTCGAACTGCAATTCGTGAATTTTGGCACGATATTCGATTGTTTCCATGTCTGCGAAAGTACTAACGTCCACTTACACAAACGACTGTTGCACAACAACCGGGAGTCCAAAATGGCTGAAATTTTCAGAGTACATCCTTCAAAGCATGTACAGCATCGACTTATATACTAGACCGCTCCATCCGCAAGAGTTGTCGGTCGTGAGATACAGATAGTTTTTTTTCCGGTTTTCTTCTTACGAGAAAACTTTACTTCTTATACCGCGCGTCCCTCTAGCGAGGACATTCCGAACCGCTTCACTTTTGTTTGCCATGTGATTAGTAAGGTGGATGATAGAAATGTAGTTAAATTTACTATTATTGTGCTATTTTAACAGAATAATAGTTAAAAACTTATATTTTATAGTTTAAAGTTTTTTAAATAGTTGGCATCGCTGTGTCTGTATGGCTGCTATTACTAATATTATTATAATAATTACTATGAAAATGATATTCCTGACTATAATTATTTTACTACGCAATTATAGTTTCAAATAGTATATATTTTTCTATCAGTGTGTGCTTCCCTATTGCGTGATAGGCTTCAAGGCTAAATCCCGATTATTTGACCCTTTACCGGTACGGCGGGTCGAATGCGACCTCTGCAGTCCGTTGTTTTTCCTCTAAACAACGATATGCAATAAACAAAGATACGGGTTTCATTCTATTTACACCTCCTTGTAATGAAGACAACAAGAAACGGCTCGGATTCGACTCCACCTTGCCAGACATATACATATATAAGTTTAAAAAATTCTTATGCGAGGGTTAATATCTTCAGATACTTTGCCGATTAATTTTGCGATTAACACTGGCTTTCTCCTTTTTATCTGTTCTACCGCTTCACGGCTGAACGTAGATATCGGTGCGTCTCCTATAGCGAGATAAATTGTTGTGTGCAAACACGAAAATCGGCATCGCCGGCCCTCGTTGGCTTTCTATCTACTCGAGAAACGCGGGGACGAGCGTTAATTGTACGAGCTGCTCGCGAATCGATTTACGCGACAGAAAATCGTGCGGTCCTCCCCCCCGTCTCTCGTCGCCGCGTCGTTTTATATCGTCGTCGACTTTCACGACGCGGCACGGATACGCTACTAACTCTTGCGCTCTGCCACCCTTTACCTCCTAACCTTGCTCGCGATCAAAGCCTCGAACGTTGAATAGCCATCGCACCGTAAAATCACCGGCTTTCACCGAGCGTAATACGACGACGTACCGCGAATCGCCAAACGTGTCTGTAATTCGTGCAAATTGCGCGCGCGCCCCGCGGTCGATCCGCGCCTTCTCGGACGCGAAATCGCGTTACGTCGCCCGACACACGCTCGCGCCAACACACGCGTCGTGATTAGGCTATAGAAACCGGATAACTGACTGACGGCGACGAGCCATTAAAGCCGTGGAAGTGAAACGCGAACCAGCCATCATTAACCCATTGGAACTCGGGGGGGAATTTTATCGAAATATTCACAAAAGCGAAATAATCTCTCCAACAATTTGCCCGGTAGTAATTTGTCCGAGTAATTTACTCGAAACCCAACCTCAGTCGCAGTGTTAAATGGAGGCATCGCTGAAAAGCTCATTTTCTTCTGTTAATCGCGTGAGAAGACAAGGCACAGGGAGGACACGTTTCCGTGACTTAGATCTTAGACCTAACTTAAATTTCAGTTTAATTCACGCTCGTCTCTTTCTAGAGTAACAGTTGGAAAGGGACAAGGAACGAATTAAGCTAAGCTTAAAGTAAAGCGACATTGGTGAAACCGGGCCTTAAAGTTTGAGCGCGCTGCAGCGTTGCGCGTTTGGCGAACTTTGAAAGAGCCGATCAAAACGAATCTCGCAGCCGTTTTCTTTGCCATCTATCTTCAATTCATAATTCATTCGTTACAAAGAGTTTAGCTGTAAAAATTGGAGCGTGTGCCGCTTCTGCCCGCTTAAAAATGATCGTCCCGCTTTTTGCCACTCGGCACGATGTCAGGGTGCCACGGTGCACTCGTGACCGTGCACAAACCTTGCACAGCGGCCTCTCGGGGGGGGGGGGGGGGTTATTAAGTGTCGTCGTCGGCCGCGGTAGAGAGCGATGCAATTCGTAATTCGACGAAATTGCGTGGCTCTTTAACGACCCCGGTATTTGAACGGCGACCCACCAAGAAGCGCTTTGTACTCCTCTCCCTGCGCGTTCGCACACGTGCGGCCGAAAGGGGCATTAAGGCCGCCACTAAAAGCGGATGTTGCCGAATGTTCGTAATTCGAGCGGCTCTTAACGACGACATTGCCCTACCCTGGGCAACGTTACGTTACGAGCCTCCATCACCACCTCGGTCGGTCGCCTCTTCCTTGTTACGTCCCCTCCCGCCCTCGTTACTCCCTTTTTCTACTGGTGGAAAAGGAACACGCGAGGCGCCATTAATTTCGCGATGAAATAAATAAAGGAACGGGACACGCAGGACCGAGTGCGTCAGCAACGTCGTTGAAGACGTTCCTCGGGTCTTTATGGTGAGTTTTACGCGACGCCGATAGCGTGGCAAATCCAACGGACATGTTATTCGCGGGCTGTTTGCCAAATTTATGCCCGCAGGGAATGGCGACGTTTCATTCACCGACTAAATTCACTTGAAACATAGAAATCTCTTTAGGTTGCCAGTAATAAATAACAATAATCAAACTTTTTAGTCGACATTAAACCAATTCGTCCACTGAGGCACGTTGGCATGGCGAGATGCCCGCCTATACGCTGATAGAAAAATATATAGTATTTGAAACTATAATTGCATAGTAAAATAATAGTAATATTTATTATATATTATATATAATATAAAAAACGAGGTAATAATATTTCGCAATAAATTTTCTGTATTAAAACACTGGCCGGTTAATGTCGACTGAAAAGCTTTATTATTTACTTGAGACAACGCGTACGGGGAATCCCCGTGTGTGTGCGCGCGCGCGCGTGTGGACACTTGTGTCTACCGTAGAAAGGCATTATTAGGCAAATTATTGGTTACCTCAGGAAGCGAATAGAAACGTCTTCTACTTTCGGGCACACTTGTTTTTCTCCATCACGCTAATATTCCACTTAGCCTCAATTTCACTCTTGTAAAGAGCAGTAATGAAGCATTCGCCGCTCAATCGGGTCATTATCAGTGTTCCCATTTACAATGCTCTTTTCCATTAACAGTACTGTTACGACCGATCATCTCTAATTGCATTATTGTGCCATTTTTTAGTAGATTCCAACTGCATTGAACTTACGAACAAATGGAAAGTGGTAAAAATTCCTCACGGTGCATTACGGCTCCTTTTTATTCGCCTGTCGTCTTTCTAGAAGATAACCGTATTTGAAAGGTACAATTTTATTCAGCCGCGTGTACCGTTTTTCTCGCGCTTATCTTTCTCAAAATGAAATCTCTATGGGTTAATCGCGTTTTTATTAACTGAAAGAGACTCAAAAATCACTTGCGCACAACAATTTGTACGTATCGTTTTTTTTTTAATCGCTATTTCGTCGGAGGGAAAACAAGCGCGTGTAGCTTTTGGAAATGCGAAAAACGGTCGCAACGATCAACTTGCCACTTGACTCGACTTGCTACTGACCTCGTGTAAACTCGCCATTAACGACCCGCCCTTCTCGGACGAGCCGTGAGGGACAGAGGAGAGGGAACGTTGTCCACCGCGTGCAACCGCATGCGAGATAGGGATCTGTCGGTGTGCAGCTAGTTAAATCGCGGCGAGCGAGTGAGCGAGGAATCACGAGAGACACGAGGAAGTCCTGAGGAAGCGTTGCCTCGCGCTGCCTTGTTTCGGCGCGCGATAAGATCGGCGATCGCGGGTGATGGAGCACGGTAGCCGAATCCCGAACGCTGAACATCGTCCAGCGAATTGTTATCTGCTCTTTTTACTTATATCAATGCTCTCTTTTGTTCCCGTTTTGGTCGATCCGCTACGAGGTCCTTGAACGTTCGAGGTTCTTACGTACCAGCTCTTACGTTGCAGCTCTTGCTATTCTAGGGGCCGAATGAGCCTCTGGAAAATTCTGCTCTTTTTTTCCTGAAGCTCATAATCGACATTTTCTTACCATTTTTGTTTACATTGAATTTATTTAAATCAGTAACTTATAAATGAACTAGAAATTTGGTTAGAGTAGAATTTTATGAAATAATTTTTGTGTTATAATTAACCCTAGAACCCGACACATGGGTAAAATTTACCCAGACCAACTTTTCGAACGTTACCGCTCTGAAAATATGAGGAGTTGGCAGTACTATACTAGGGCCAAAATTAGTTAACTAATTCCTTTGTTGGAAGGCATAACTCAGCTGTTTTCTCACCTGACCGTTTTCGACAGGGAAGACAGCAAAATTTCGTTCGGGTAAATTTTACCCATGTGTAGGGTTTACGTTGGAAAATTCATTTTTAATTTTTTCTTGTTTGTAATAAGA
>NW_011967104.1:433259-435014 GCF_000949405.1 Vollenhovia emeryi | reverse complement strand
TCTCTCTCTCTCTCTCTCTCTCTCTCTCTCTCTCTCTCTCTCTCTCTCTCTCTCTCTCTCTCTCTCTTTCTTTTCTCAAGATTTAGCCAGTGCAACGTATTATAAATATTTTTTTCTTAAGACAATGCGATTTTTGTTCTAGTCGAACACACATTGATGATTAGGCTGTTCCCTTGAAAAAATTGGTAAAAATTTGTATACTTTTACGTGCATTCGTCACGCTTGCCACACATATCGCTAGCCCACAAATCGAGCGTAGCTCTTTGGTATGTTAATGCGGGGGTTTAGGTGTCAGCGAGCGATTTGGTCCAACGCGTGTCCATTAACAACGGCGGCGAGTAGACAGGTCACCATAACTCGTTGTAATAATTTAACGTCAGAACGGGGAATCTTCGCGGCGGAACGAATCTACGCGCGGGATTCCGGCGATTCGCGTGTCCTCAGATGTCAGTTTCCCCCTTTCGGCCATTGTTCATCGCGACTGAAAGGACGGACAGGGCAGAAGAAATGCTAATTGTGAATATGAAAATCGCGGCAGAGGTGTCCGGCGTATAAGCTCTCGTTCTTTACGAGGCGCGTCCGTCCTGCGCGAGAGGCTCGTCGACTTTTTTCACGATCCCTTTTGAATCCTTGGGACGAGAGAGAGTTATGACACTCGCCGTCCTTGACATTCGCGATGCGTCGAGATTTCCAAGAAAATCGCGCTACTCGAAGAGGGAAGAGAACGCGATAAGTTTTCGACAATACACTGTAAAGCAAAATATCCGTTACGAATATTTTCTCAACCATTGAAAATATTCTCTAAGTTTAGAACAAGACAAGAGGGGATGCGTTCATTCTCGTATTTGTACGTCGGTGTGTTACTTTACGGTTTTGTTCCTCTTCTTACGTTAGTCTATTCTGCAAAAAGAGAATAAAAACCGCTTATACAGACAAACTCGCGATCTTTTTACCGTTTCTCTTCGGGGATTGAAATCCGAATCGGCACGTCACGTGCCTTTCATTTCAAGTCGCGACAGCGGATCTATTAAATCTTATTTACCACGTTCCATATGCAGATCCCGAAACGATCCATTATAAAGCACTCCGTCCATGACATTCTTTTAACTCTTTGTTCGATGAATTCCTCGCGCGCGTCCTTGATCCTTCCTAGAACGCGCTAGACAAGAACACGCTAGACAGCTCATCTCGCGAGAGAACGCGGAGATCGCGAGGAGCGGAGGGAAAATAAAACAATGGAATTGCGCGAAGAGACGAGACACACGAGACGCTAAATCATTAGCAGGAAGTTTCGGCCTGGCCGATCGCTATCCCAGTTATTGCGGCAAAGGTACTCGACACCACTGCAATTAGCACCGAGCTTTACTATTACGAGATCCATTCGCGATCTCACGGAATAATTTCGGAGCGAGTCGTCTGTACACGCATTGAATGCACTTGCGATTCGACATTACAGCGCGACTTCGTTCCTAAGTGGCTTGTTTATTTTTAATTGCGTACATTGTTTATCATCGAACCGCAGTAATCCAAAGTCAATTGCGCAATTTGCACTCTTGTAAGGCAAACACGTCGCACGGACGAGCGTAATTTTCATCGCAACGAGTGATTCGCGTTACGCGCCGATTTTATGAATAAAATTGTGCGAACGCGTTGCGTCCAATCACCGTTCGCTTGTGCACCTAATAAAACGAAGTGTCTTGCAGTCTAGAATAATTTTTAACGTACAACTTTAGGACTTTTGATTTTAAATTCTGG
>NW_011967104.1:424513-432504 GCF_000949405.1 Vollenhovia emeryi | reverse complement strand
GATAGGTGCTTGTTCAGTGATCCACAAGTTGTCTCTTTGAATATTTTGAAAAATGAGGAGAAGAAAACAATACAGGAATACGCACGGCTCTTCTCTTCATCGTCAGACTTGAAAGTTCAATTATCATAATGCTGTAATAACAACGCTAAGATCCGCTTGCGAGATTCAACGAGCCGATATATTCACTTCCATCCGCATCGCCTGGAACGATTAATGCTTACGCAGATAACAAATATTTCTGCAGCGCGCATTACCATGCGCGCTGCAATATGCGGTGCGCCAATCACGTGAGTCATAGATATCCGATTCGAAACTACGTTTATTCGAGTCGTCTTGTCGTGGCGTACACGGCTCGACGTACTTATCTGGACTTACCTGTCCATTCGTGCGGACTAATTGTAGTAACTCGAGTGCAGCTCGGTCGTTTTGCTCGGGCTAATTGTGAGCTCGCGTTCCTATTCCATTTTTCTCGTCGCATTTGTAACGGAAATGCGGACGTATGCGCGAGGCTGCGCGAGATTCGAACGATTATTACGTTCCGAGGAGGCAAATGCCATCCGTTGTCACTTGTCCGACTTCCTACTTCGTGGCTGGCTGTTAACTGTCGAGAAAATTCCGGCTTACGCTATCTTGGTCACGAT
Organism: Vollenhovia emeryi; assembly: GCF_000949405.1. Classification (NCBI taxonomy): domain Eukaryota; kingdom Metazoa; phylum Arthropoda; class Insecta; order Hymenoptera; family Formicidae; genus Vollenhovia; species Vollenhovia emeryi. The sequence continues at coordinate 431,863 of NW_011967104.1, read as the reverse complement.
AATTGTGGTAATTAAATTTGTGGCGGTTTCTTGTTCCGCGACTTCAATTCCGCTCGCCGCTGATATTTCAGGTCTGCGTATTTATGGGAGCATGGTGGGTTTCTTAACTAATTGACTAATTAAATTCCGTCAACCTTGTGGCGACGGTAAACGAGTAAAACCTGACGAAATAACGAATTGAGGTTACGTATATGATCTCACAGCTGATTTGCAGCGTCGTAAAATAATGGAGTTGAACGGTGCATTCTCTTTGCGGCGCGTCTCTCTCTCTCTAGTTGTGCGGAAACGCGACGCGATTTGGCACGTCTCGCAGACGTGAAATACAGCAATTTTGCGTGCACTTTGATGCAAACTTGATTTTTAGCACGCCATTAGTAATCGCGGGGTCGAAAGATCGGCGCTGCAGACTTTCTATGTCAGCCGCGAGGTATCTCCCGTACTCATTAATAATGTAACTTTCTCGTTTTGGCTGCAATCGATGCACCTCGCACCTCACGCACCTGCTGAAAACTTATTGAATAGGACGGGAGAAATTTCTCGAGGCAAACTAGCGCGGCGCTACGATATTTTTTCCTAGAAACCGCGTTTACTTGATGTCGTAACGTTTCCGCCACTTTACCGTTTCAATAAGCACTTCGATTTCTCTCCTACGTGTCGTTTTGCTTGAACAAAGAGAAACTGATATAACGAAGTAGAAAAATTTATCACTACCTTACTCGCTTCACAGACCACTGATATATTGAGGACTCACAAAAATTTAAGTGTACCATTAAAAATGACGCGAAGCGAGATGTAATTTGTATACAAGAATTAAAAAATGAACTTTTGAAAGATAACTTGCAACTGAACTTGATACAAATTTCTAATCCCTCTTTTTGGCCGATCTAGTTTTATTGTATTATTTTTAAACGTACGCACTCGATTAATTTCTCTTTCTTTCAACGGAGTAATTTATCGTTCAACAATTCAATACGTGAGTTTTCACAAATGCAGCCTTGTTTTACAGTCAAGAAAGTACTCGTGTCCTACGTTCAGAGATTTAGTACGTTAGATAAGCTAAGCACACGGCGCACATCCGTTTTCTCCTTCTCAAATGAGATTCTTTCGGCATTCGGTCACTCGGGTTCTCGGGTTTAGGCTACTTGACACATAGCCCTTTGCCTCGTTTACACTCGTTTAGTTCGTACTTTGATCTGTTTAATTCAGTTTACCGAGTCCTTGTCGAGTGGCTTTCGAGCGATTTAAGTCTTGCCCGAGACCCAGCTTCTCTCGAGAGGCCTCATTAAAATACTTTCATTCTTCAGTCACGTCATATTCCTCGTGCTCACGATTACGACACGAATACTTCTCGGCAAGTATTTGAAACAGGCGAAGTGAAGTAGAAGAACCGAAAGCTTTATCTCTTTAATTTATCTAATGTCGTAATCGTGGAACGCCCGCGGACGTGTCTGCGGAAAGAATATTTCCTGGGTTCAAGTATCCCGAGAGTTACAGGTGCGATAAAAAAAAAATTCGTCATCTTCCTCGATCGGTCTCCGTTTCCGCGTGACGATTTTTCCACTCTGGCGAATGAATCGCCGCCCCGCGCAGGCGATAAAGATGCATCTCCCGTGACGAGGCGGGCGTTTTTCGTAATGGACGCGTGGTGTGTAACAGTACCGCCGAGAAAACTGTACGCGGAAACTCTATTGACGTGAAACAATTCGACGATAATGCGCCTCATCTCTCTCGCTAGCGCGATGCACGGCTCCGTTAGGAGATGCAATATCATCGGGGCTCCATTCTTTCGTTATGGAGAAGATAGATACGATCTCTTTCTCTTCGGGGGTTCTCTCATAATTCAATTCCGTGGAACTCCCACAGCTTTCGTGCGAAACTCGGCGGCGTCGTAATCGGGCCGCATTTTCTTTGATGTGCTTTATAATGCGTAATAGGAGCGCGATTGACGAGAGAGAAGGGGATGGACAAGGAGATCGATCAACGGGGATCGAGCATGCGGACCAATCGCGTGCGCCGAACGCGTGGATTGAATAAGCGTGCAATAATGCCTGACTCGTTTATGTTGAAACTGGAACTGAGACTCGCGCAGGTGATCGCGCCATGAGCTAAAGATAAAAAAAAATCGCTCTTGCTGCCGATGCAATTGTGCGAGATATCGTGTTATAACTTTGTGTATTTTATTTTCCAATCTTCTCTCTAAAACGTTATTTATCAAGATACACCGTCGACGATAGAGAGAAAATAAGTGTATACAACATTTGCAAGCATTTAGTTTATAGATTAATAACGATAACTGTAATGTGCCAAGTATGTTTCTTTAAAAACGAAAAAAGTGCATCGTTATCTACGGAATTCCTTTCCTTTATCACAATTATCGAATCTAGATACAAATATTACGTTTGAGAATTACATGTAGCCGCGTGATAAGAAAACGATGGAGATATTTCATATCATTTCTCTATATCGTAAAGATCGTTGTCGATTGCGCTCAAACTAAAAAAAAATTGTGACGTACCTCCGGAATTTTTCATTCCTTAATCATGCGGGATTATTTCAGTTATTCAGTAAAATTATACCTAATTGACGGGTGCCCTACTTCTGAGGGATTGTACACTGATAAAAATTTGAACCTCATTTTACTGTGAAAATCGGCGGTCATGTTTAACCTTGGAATTACGCTATTAAAACACGAAGTGATTTGTAATTTTATTTCAAAACGTTAAAATTACCGTTGAAATGAAATTACGTTTCCGTTAAATATTTTTTTCAGTTTACTGTCTGATGTTAAAAATACATGATTATCGTAACATTCCCTTTAAGATAGTAAATTTACCGAGCGCACAGCATACTAGGATGATGAAATTCTCTATTGCGCACACTCCACTTTACTGAAATACTGCGATATCACCAACAAAAGAGTAAAATTCTGTGTCGGGCTGTAAATTTACTGTATAGAAGTGAAATTTAAGCACGTATATGGAATGTTATGGATGAACCGAAAGCTATATTAATTGACAAATTACGTGACTAGAAATACCAGATTCAATTAATTTTTCATAACATTCCTGTATTTTTAATAAAACCAAAGGAAAAAATGCAAATTTTATGTAAAACTCATAAAAATTCAGGCAAATTTACCAAGAAATAAGTAAAATTCCTTTGTAAATTCATATTGATTTTTGTCAGTGTAACCGTAAAGGGACAGGAATATATAGTCGACGTAACGTTTCTAGATAGACTTTCGATAATTAGTTTTCTCGAGGCGGACGATGACCGAGGTGCAATTTCGAAAAGTAAATTGCTCGATATTTAACAAACAATCGTTACGGATGATCGTTCATCGTCTAATGCAGCGGAAACGAGGGCCTGACAATGTCGACATTGACATTCACCCGCGTGTCGTTTTCTCTCTCCCGCGCATATCATCGCGACGGCGATGTCAAAGATCCTCGACCTCCTCCGAGAAAACGGGAGGTATCGCGGCCTGCAGGGAAAAGTGGATGAAAATAAGGTGGCCTAGTGACTCGAGAGAAATCTCGATGGCACCGTTATCTCCTAGCGCATTCACAATAATCTTTCTCTCGACAATACACGATACTTTCGTATATCATTGCTCCACATATTTACCCCGTTTTGCGGAGGTTTGCAGAGAACTTTGCGAGACTTTTCTAAAAATGTTTCAACGCAATTCATAATCGTAGGTCCCCAATGCGTACTTTAATATGGGCGGCATGTGACGCGCGAACGATGTAAGCACAATGACTTGTTGCTGCTTCATTTTAACGTGACGTAACCGAAACGTGGTGCAATTACATATCTCTCCGATACCGCATATTAAACGCCCTTTTTGCCTTCGGAATGGAAGTCGTCGGGAGTAAAAGGCGCGAAGGATTCTCCATCTAGTATCTCCATACGCGAGCGTTGCACCTTGCGTGTCGAGCGTGTCAATGCGAAATTGCCGGCTCGCCTCGAGCTGCGGACGATCGTCGAGATAATTAACAATTATACATCGCGATCGTCGTTCCCTCGTCGACGAACGGTCAGTCAGTTGTGAGTGTTCGACCCTCTCGTAAAACGTGGTTTCAATTGATAAAGGGCCGCGCCAAGGGCTGCCGGATAAATGCCTCGGTTCGATATCTGACTTTTTGTTTCTCCCTCCTCAGCTCTGACGGCAATTAATCAGTGTCAATATATTTCGATTTAAGTGCTCGCGGTACATACCCGAGATTATTACTTAATAATCTCATATACCGGTTCTTGATTAATAATATGACTGTGCTGGATGAATTTTGATTTTTTCCCCCCCTCCCCCTCGTATTTGAACACGGACGAGAAGGATGTTTTTCATTGTTTTGCGGCCGGGCGCGGAGACGGTTTTCAAATTTATAATCGCATCCTAGCGGTTGGTAGTTGAATTAATTAACATTGCGAGATTGATTAATGGTATCGCGTAAAAAGTATTTTTTTTCGTCCGTTAATCAATCTTGATTGTAACCGTCATCTTCGAAAAGTTGTGGGATTAAATCTAGAGTTAATACAGGAAGCGGTACGAAAGAAGCACTCGAGGACTGGCACGAAGAGCGAAGCATGTTCGCGGTAACAAGCCGCGAATCCGATGGAAGACCGATATCTCTCGTTGTTTCATTAATCGCGACACGAGGCATTGTTTCCTTACTAGGAAACGTAAAGGTAGCGGTTCGCGTTGCTCCCCCCCCCCCCCTTCTCTCTCTCTCTCTCTTTCTCTCTCGACAATGCGATTTCAATCTGCTTACTAATACGTATCTCGCGCGATGTATTGTGAGAAACCGACGCAAGAGGTGGGCAGCGCGCCGCGTTCACCGGGTTCATTCATTTTCAATATTTAATTATCCTCTTCCACGCGCGTAATGAGCCGCGAGGATGCTTTCGTGCACAGTTATCGAATAAATCTTTTGGATTATACGGCTGACATTGCAACGGAACGCGGGTCGCCAACCTTGAAGGGCATTTGCAATTCGCGTTCGCCTTTTACTTTTAAATAAGCGACCGTCGCGTCGCGATCGTTAAGTGTAGGCCGGGGTTGGCTGGAAAAATCCAGGGGATAGAAAAAGCTGTGGTAAATTCCAGTTTTTACCACCCCGGACTTCGTCCAAATATAGAATAAATTGGCAAAAATTATAGAAATAACTAATACTTAATTAAAATATATTTATATAAATATTAGTCATTTTTTATAGTCTTTATGAAAAAAGATGTTTTAAATACTAAATCGTAGATATTAATCACTATTTTAAAAAGAAACCAATATAAGTTTTTCAATGAATAGAAATTATTTTATTGAAATTAATTTTATATTAATTTTTAGTTTAAGCGGGAAACAATACTTTTTTGCAGTGCTTTCTAAAAGTTTTCTACTCATCTTATCGTTTTTAATAGAGAAGACGAGTTTTCCCCGGTTTTTACCACTGACTTTGTAAAAAAAAAGTGGAATTTTGCCAATCCTGGTATAAACGCGTTTCCTATTCATGGTACGTAGATTTCGGCTCTATAAGTGCTTTATAATAGGAAATGCAGAATGTGTAAACTTACGTTTTACATGTAATCCGGTGAAATAGCTCATCAATTACGGCCCCGTAGATACAGCGCGTTGCACATAGGCGTTCTCGTGTGGTGCCGCGATATAGTTTTGCAACTTTACAGCAGAGAGAGAGAGAGAAAACGCTCGTATTAAATCCAGCTCATACGAGGAAATCCCTCCCGATACGCTATCGCGCCGCTAATAACGCCACTATGAAATAAATAGCATCGCGAATACCTAACTCATACCGCTACTTAAACGTTAATAACACGATGTCGGTGCCCGAGCAGGAATTCCGGATGAAACCAGGCGTGCCCTCTCGATGCGATTTTAGAGCGAGTGTTTTATTGGCCATTAGTTTGATTTGCGGTAAGTGCCTCGTTACGCAATGGATGCCATCGGTTTCTGCCTGCCACGCGTACGGACGAACGAGCGTGCGCGGGACGAGAGCCGCGAGCGGGCGAGCGAGCCTGTGCCGATAAAGACGATCGATATCTCGATCCCGCGCTGTTACTTAAGAGCGGTATTAGCGTCGATCTTGTACTCCCCTTCTCCCCCCGTGCTTCTAATACCAATATGAAATCGAGATCCTCGATCCCCTCGAATGACACATTTAATTTCGCAGATGCTAATCAACGATGCAAAACACATCCAACTCGACTCCGTCGAGTCTACTCGGCGTCCGGATCTTATTGTTAGAATCTGCCCCGTCCAAATTTACCAGTGGACGACGTCAGTGTTTTCTTGATCGTACCTGGCATTTTTAACAATACAGAAAAATTATTGCGAAAAATATTACCTCAGCCAGGGTTTGAATTAGGGCTCGGATTTTATTCCGTTTTTCGAATAAACGTGAAACGTTTATCCGTCTACATTTTCTTCCAGAAAAACGTTTATTTGTAGAAAAACGTTTACACGTTTAAACGTTTAGTAAACGTTTAATAAACGTTTAATATACAGGATGGACCATTTTAACCTTTAATGGAGAATAATTCGACCGGTAAGCGAAATAATAAAAAATGTTTTGGACAAAAGTTGTTTGGTTTCGAGGGGGCCATAAGATGGTACCATTGGTTTGACTTTGAAGAATTATATGAAGGTTACATAAAGGTCACGCCAATTTTTTTAAATGGCATCCCCTATTTTTTATTACATATTCTTGTAGCTGACCTCGACAGCTTTCCAAAACGCTATAATAAAGTATTTTTTATTAAGAACTTTTGAGTTATTGAAAGTTCCAATATTTTGACATAAATTACAAAATATCTTGTAAAATATTCATTTTTTTATCATCTTACCTTAATACTTTTTTTGGTAAATATGCATAAAAGATCACACCTCACCGATGTCCTCGTCACTTAGATATGTTGTAGGGGAGAGTTTTCTGAGTAATTCCCTGCAAGAATCAAGTGGGGGACGGCATTGGTTTAGGAGATATAACGAATTGAAATCTGGGTAATTATGCATAAAAGCGACTTCCTCTCCGATTTGTTTTATTTTTAAATATGTTGTTGGGAATGTCTTCCCGAGTCATTTCATATATATATATATATATATATATATATATATATAAGGGGCGGACTCAAATAGTTTCGGAGATACAGGCTGAAAAAGGATACAAATAATAATATATAGGTTTGTAACATTCCACGCATACCGAGAGCCACCCCCACCCATCCCTGCATGCGGAGAGGTGCGGTAGTCCCTGTTTGTTTACGTTTGAAAGTCTTCATATATTTCCGCCAAAGAATATTTATCATTCACTTAGAGATCGTCACAGCGTGTTTATAGAA
>NW_011967104.1:420014-423725 GCF_000949405.1 Vollenhovia emeryi | reverse complement strand
TTTTATGCATATTTACCCTTTTTTGAACAGAATAATGATACAAATCAACCGGTGTAAACACAATTGTTAAAAAAAACGTTTAATAAACGTTTACACGTATATTAGAGCCTAGTAAACGTTTAAACGGTTGTTAAGTAAAAACACGTGTATTCGGAAAAACGTTTCTAATAAACGGATAGCTAATTATACGTTTATACGTATAAACGTGTTTCCGTTTAAACGTATAATAGCGAGCCCTAGTTTGAATCTGGACCTCCCTACACTCTGAGGCGGGCGTCTCATCAGTTTGACCACCGAGGCATATTATGCATAATATTGGTGAGACGCCCGCCTCAGAGTGTAGGGAGGTCCAGGTTCAAACCCTGGCTGAGGTAATATTTTTCGCAATAAATTTTCTGTATCATTAAAAATGCCAGGTATGGTCAAGAAAACACTGACGTTGTTAATTATCGCTGGCGACATTGAAGGAATCTTACTAGTTTATCAATGGACATTTATACGATTGTATTCTTAATCGCTATTATGAACCATTGTTTAATTTAATATTTTTATTGATAGTTATTTAAAAATTTGTATCGCTCTCGACCTTTCGCTGGGAGCGTGAATCGATCGATACGTTCCTCCTTTCCACCTTTCGTCAATTCCTCGCTGACGTCGGAATGCGCAATTGCGAGACAAGATGATTTGTTCCCGCGTGAGAAATTAGACACGCTTTCCGTCGTAGGACGCCGATCGCGGCTACGGTGCCCCTCCGCTTCTCTCTTGCCGCCGGTCGGATAAGTACGCTCATTTGAGGCACACCCTGCGTTCGCATTGCAAACGCGTCGTTTCAAAGCGTGTGTCGAAATCGTCCGAGGATGATTCCTCGCCATTGTTTGCAAACACCTACGGGATACACCGCGAGAGTCGCTCTCACCCCCCGCGGTCCTCTCCGCCGCGGTAAGAACGCGTGTGCCTTGGGTGCCGTCGATCTTCGTCTGGTAAGCCGGATTACTCGTTAGCGTGTCACGAAATCGCGGCGATATGACGATAATCGAATGCACTCTCGACGCACCGTCTAGACAGAAGTGTCCATTTCAGCGTCAACGTTTCACGCTTCCTAAGCTAGAATTACGAAATGTTTATGTTTGTTCTTTATCACGACGCTTAAAAGGGTTACGAGAAGTTTATCATTTGTTTCTGAACGAGTGTGGAAACGACTTTACTGGCAATTCTTTATTATTACAAATTACAACGTTTCGGCCAGTAATACTGGTTCTCTTCAGGTAACGAACTTACAAAAGTACCTACGAATGTCTGAAGAACAAAAAAATATATAAACTAAAATAAGATGATCCTGCGTAACAGAAATTGAAATTAAGGTGTTTTTTTTTATGTAATAAAGACTTACAAGATTCGTCAGATTAGAGATGTGAAAATTATGTTAGAAGTCAGAGATTTTGTTGTACATTGTGTCTGGTCATCGACGTTTGAAAACAATTAGCGATAAATAAGAGTAAAGTCATGTACACTGACAGAAAAAAATAGTTGCAGTTACCACAATCACACTATAATTTATAGTCATTTTAGGAGCCAACCACATTTTTATTATTCTCCCAACTACGTAAGTTATGGTTGACCTAATATAGTTTTCATAGACACAATATTGGTCCATGCAACTTACGATATGGTTGTCATAAACCAAAACGAGCTTTCAATTTGGTAAGGTGTACCATAAATATTGCAATAACAACCTCAAGTGAAATTTCGAATAACTATACCATATGTGATAGTAATAATCGTATTTATATTGGAAGTAATATTCCCCGCTTTTTATTATTATATACACACATTGCGTTCGCTATGTTCATTGGTTACGTCACTTTGCACTCGTAAAGAATAGTACAAGAAAGCATCTTTCAAAGAAACACCCTACGCGGTTTTCTTCTTACGAGAAAGTCTTATGCCGCGCGTCCCTCTAATGAGGACATTCCGAACCACATGATTTTTGTTTATCATATGATTAGTAAGTTGGATGATAGAAATGTAGTTAAATTTACTATTTTATCGTGATTGCATTGACTATATAAAAATAATTAACTAGTTTACTATTTATTACCTGGATATTTTAACAGAATAATAGTTAAAAGCTGATATTTTATAGTAATTTTTTTAAATAGTTGGCATCACTGTGCCTGTATGATTGCTATTACTAATATTATAGTAATAATTACTCTAAAAATGATATTCCTGACTATAATTATTTTACTATGAAATTATAGTTTCAAATACTACATATTTTTTTATCAGTATACCTAATTTACACTATCGCGTTTTTCTAAAAAAAAAAGCCACAGGTCGTGTAACATTTTTTCTCGTTTGCGCGATGAGAGGATCAGTTGACTATCTCGCGGTCGAGATCGGACGTGTGCCTATCTTGCGAGAAGCGATTGGTAGGTTCCGAGGAACGTAACCCGCCGATAATAATGACCGTTATCGCCTTTATTGCATCGGACGCGCGCCCATATCCCTCGCGCGTCCAATAATCCGTTTTGTACGTGGGACGCGCGCGCGTGCATTCGCACGCGTCGAGTGTTGCGCGGCGCGGCGATGCACCCACCCGCTGATTCCTCGCGAGCCGCCGATCGATGATCCATCGATCGCGCGAACGATGCGCCGCGGGTAGCCCCGGCGCAATATCGCCGCCAGATATATCTCCGACATGTCTCTCGCGGCCAGTATCCCGCGCGTATTCGCGATCGCGTTCCTCGCGCTTGTACTTACACGACGTCGCTCGCGCATGATGCAAAACTCGCTTCGTGTCTTCTACAAGGCGTCCTAGAAATTGCTTGCGTCTCCTCTTATTTGCCAACTCGGGGCAAATTTTCCTTCGGTAGAAATTAGAGCTCCCTAGTGCACATGAACTAGACTACACGTGTAATCCGTGTATTTAACTTATTGTTAGCCGTGTTTTAACTCGTGTACACGAATTTAAAGAATCTTTATTTACATGAATCCGTGAACACGTGAATGTGACACGTGTACACGAATATCCGTGTATGTGACATATGTAAACGTGTAGCCGTGTGTACCTCAATAGGGAAATGTTTAGAGAATTAGGTATGTGACGAAATCTGGACAAGACTTGGAATGTTGGAATTATGCGTATACATGTGTCGAACAATATATGCAGAAATAGAGATCTTTCATCAAATTTTGATAAATATTTGCACACGTTTACACGTATCACACATGCACGGATATTCGAGTACACGTGTCACATACACGACCGTACGTGTACACGTGTCACGTATACACACTGAAAAAAATTTCTGGTTGAACATGGACGAATCAGATAATTCCTTTAGGATTTACCAGAATTCCTTTAGGATTTACCAGAATTTCTGTAGGATTACAGGAATTCTGGTAAATCCTAAAGGAATTCTGATAAATCCTAAAGGAATTATCTGATTCGTCCATATTCAACCAGAAATATTTTTCAGTGCAGGTACACGGGAATGAAGGTACCTTAAATCCGTGTACACGTGAATCTTAAAACACGTATCCAATCGAAAGCTCTAGTAGAAATGTAACATTAATAGTTTCGCGTTACATTGCGGAATTTTAGAAAATTTTGCGGACGCGTTACATCACAAAAATTTAGAAATTTTTGCGAATGAATTTTTCAGATTTGTACACCGAGAAAAATGCTTTGATTGTGTCAACAAGACT
>NW_011967104.1:395876-419971 GCF_000949405.1 Vollenhovia emeryi | reverse complement strand
AAAGACATGTATGATAGAATGTATTTTAGCTAAACCGAACAGAATTTCTAATTAGCACGATTCGATATTTCATAACCAGAAATTTGCTAGACTTCACTACACATCTGGTAGGTCCTAAAGGAATTCTGATCCGTCCATTTTCTAACAGACGACTGGTAGGTCCTAAAGAAATTCTGATCCGTCCATTTTTCTAACAGACGACTGGTTGGCTCTATCAGATTGTTTTTTCAGTGTAGCATTTCTTATTTTGTTGTGTGTGATTGCCTGAATATCCGATAAATGTTCAAGTTATTTGTGTGGTGTAATTGTTAAAAGATGGCGAAACACAATTCCGCCGAGATATTGCTAAGCGAAAGTGGTGATATTTAGGAATATATCTTTTCTGTTCTATTTCTATTCATGATCGAGCCTCATAGATGCACGGTTGTATCTCGGAGCATGCCCGACGGACGCCATAATTCATCTTAATACCCGATTAATTCTGTCCTTTTGCTACTGAATAGCTTTTCAAGCACTCGCCTCGCATTAACACTCGTATGCATGAGTTATCTATAAATAACTCCCGTGGAGAATTTTTCGTCTCTTTCCCCGCTCCTCGATTTTTCGCGGTTGAATTTTTGGCCGACAGGTGTGGAGATTGCGGTGCGGAACGGTACCAAAAAACCAAATGGACAAAATCCTACATCACGAGTGGAGCGGGAGAGCGAGGTCGCCTCTTAGATCCATTACTTATACATTCGTGTAGCTGGCAAACCGGGTCTTGCTCGCAGTCCTCTCTCTACCCCATAATCTACGGTCGCACAATGTCGCCTGATTATGGCCGCGCCGATATGCCGTTGATTCGACCGGGTCACAAACCTACGTGCGTATTCAAATATTAAGCCGGACTGATGCGCACGTGCACGAGCATATCGTACGATACGTTCGGAGCGTGAAGATGCATATGTGATCTCGCTCGGAGAAAACGCGCCACGATTATCAATCGCGTCCGAAACACGGCGATCTCCCACTTGTCCTTTTAGAGAGCACAAAGGGATAATAAGTAGAAAATAAAGTTCGTAGCGTTAATCGTCGTGATGATTTTGTAATCGGTACATTCGGCTGAAATAATCGAGCAGCGACAGCGTGAAAAATTCGTGAGCGGATAAGGAGTCTCGCAGAATTTTTATAGAATATGATCATATCTTTCGTAAGACATCGGAAGATTACTTGACCATGTCTGGCAAATTTTTATGTTTAAACTCACGACGCTTCGACCATGGTTTATGGTCCTTTTCAAGCGATCTAACAAAGAAATTACAATCAGTTTTAATAAAGAGCTGATACATAAGTGAGTTTACAAATAATAAGTTACATAAATTTAATTTGTTAAAACTACTTGCAATTTCTTTGTTAGATCGCTGGAAAGGGATCACAAACCATGGTCGAAACGTTGTGAGTTTAAACATAAAAATTTGCCAGACATGGTCAAGTAATCTTCTAAAGTTTTTAATTACTTCTGGCGACTTATATAGGATTTCCTCCAGTCATTTCGTAAGACAGTCGATATATTTTATATACTAATGATCGTATTCTGAATTATGTGCATTTGAATGCAGGGAATCGTGGAATGTAGGTAGACGGATAGGGATGTACCAGCATTGTTGAAAGTTGAAGCGCACGAGTGAGACGAGAGGGGAACGAAAGCAATGTTCCAGTCTCCTCTTTCGAGAAACGCACGGATATTTGTCATTCATTGTGCATCACTCTATAAAGGCATAATGCGACAAGCACTTATTGCGGGTGAAATATGTCCGTTTGTAGTTTACTCCGCGTTCGCTTATTCTCCGTTGCACATTCATGCAACAATATGCCACTAGCAAATGAAAGATACAGCCGCTTTCTTTTTCGTCTTACATTTCACTTTTATTCTATTCGTCAAGATTCGATAAACATTTACGAGTCGGTATTCTCTATAAGAACAATAGGAATATTACACGCGATCTATAGTTTCATTTATATTTTCAATGTTATTTATCCAAGATGTAAAGCGCGCGCAATGTTCGCTCATTCAAAGTAGCGCACCGTCGTCTCGAGAGCGGTCGGTACAACTCGAGATTAATTTAATCAACGCTACGGCGATGATACCGAAGGGACGAGGTAGAGAAACGAGGCGTGTAAGTTCTCTGCGCACGTGCAATCGCGGGGCATGTCGCGTTAGAGAAATCCCGCGCGATTCGAATCTGCGCCTTGAATTTGCATGACAATGCCGAATCAACTCGGGCAGATCGCACCGAGCGGAGGAGGAGGAGGAGGTATTTGCGGTAAGGGGGAAGAGAGAGAGAGAGGGGAAGAGGGGTCGGTCGGGAAGACGACGTCCGTCGGGATGTTTCGAGAAAGAGGCTGGGCGCGAGAAATGCGTACACGTTTAAGTACGTTCGATACCGGTATTTATGTGACGCGCGAGAGGGTTGCTTTCTCTCCCAGCAGCCTCCCTCCTCGACCGCAATGAATCTTACGTACACGAGCGCCGCGCGTTTCCACCTTTCTTTCCCCCTCTGCCCCTTCTTAGTCCGTCTCTTTTTTTTTGTCCCCGTCTCGGTACGCTTTTTCACGGGAACGTGATTTATGCCCCTCCTCGGGAGATCCGGCGAAGAGACCTTTGACCCTCATTCAACTCCCATCGGGGCGAAGTTCCCATCGCATGAAAGAACACAAAAATCATCATCGCGGAAGAATGGGCGGCGAGAAATTTTAGGGAGCTTCTTCGCCACCTTACCGATCGTTTTCACAATGCTACTTTCGACTTTTGCAGAGGGAGCACTTCTGTAACGAGCTCTGAGTTTTAAGTTCCTAACTGTTTCATTTCAGCAATTGATTTGCATAACCACGATCTTTTGCTAGGGAAAATTTATTTAAGCTTTAAATACAGTTTCTTTACGATATGAAAAATAGTAGAGTGTGCGAAAAGTGATTATACAATCGAACTCTAAGTTTATCCGATTGTCAATCCTAGTCGGAAAGGCGGATCTTCGTCGCCGGTTCCGCATTGCCGTGAACGACGTGCCTTCGTAAAACCGAGACTGGAAGAAGAAGCAGTCGTGCATCGGCGATTGGTGTCACTTCGTGATATCGAGCGAAGTGACCCTGTTTTTTTCATCGCGCAGCACGACATGAGATTAACCCGAAACTCGCTGCGTGACCCATTAAACGTTTCTCGATCGGCCGAGCGCCGATCGGGCGGCTCGGAAACGCCTTGTCCTTGGACGGGAATTTCACGGCGCCCGCTGCCTTTGCGCAATTCCGACTTTGCCGGTTCTCGTCTCTTTTTTCCCCCCTCGGACGCCGCCGTGTGCACCTGCGCGACTCGTGAGCCTGTATTTGCTCTTCTCACAGCAATCAGCGAATTTCACATAGCGAAAGCAAGCTCCTCTGGCTTACTTTACGTATAAAGGGAGCAGACCGCGGGGAGTTTCGTATGCCTCGGAGTTACAATAGTTCTGCCGATGCATAGTGGAACAAGAACGCCGGATGTAAACGTAATCCAAAAAGAAATTTGTACTCCGTTTTTTCCCCCCTTTTTGTCGAGAATGCGAGTTATTCACTTCGCTTGTATTACGCGTTGCGCACGTTTTCCATTTCTATGGCGGGACGAGAGAGAGAGACTCGCACCAGCTGTCGTCTCCATAGACACGGTATGACAGGGTGGTCTAAGGGACGTTAAAAATAGGGGTCCATTGTACGAGGTGCATGTCATACGGACGTAATGTCGAGCTACGCGTGTACCTTGTGGCGTCGTTGATTTCACGGGGTGACCCCCCTCTTTTTTTCTCCCCGTCCAGAAGAAAGAGACGAGTAAACGCCTTCGATAAGGCGCCACTGCCGCGGGCGGAGTCTCTCGTTTTTCCATTAAGACGTTACGCTTATTGTTCGCGTGTCGCATTTTTCATCGGAAACTGCGTACGTCGCTCGTTTCTCGCTCGAAAGCGAGAACGCGGTGCGTCCGTGCTGACGTAAGTCCATTACGAAACGGAATTACCTGTCGCCCCATTGTAACGCGCTATCGCGCTGACTCTGTGCTGAACATGACGACATTTTGACATCGAGTTTTTTATACGCGGCTTTCGGGAATTACCGCGAATTCAGAACCACATAAATCGTAGAATTCAAGGACTATTTTGCTAGAGAAGTGGGAAAAATTGTTATTTTTTTTCGTGACGATGCAATTTGTTATCCAAGCTACGATATTTCGTTAACAATAATGTTATAAAGGAGGAAGAAAGAACTTGTTAGCGTTAAAATGGTAAAACTGATCGTTTTCAATAATATATTCCGCATTATTTGAACAAAAATATTGAAATAGCACATTTCTGAGCAAAAAGTTAGCGTCGGGAAAATTGATTTTTGTCCGCGTTGACTTGGACGAAGCTCGTTCCATTTGATCTCTTAGAGCACTTTCGATTTCGCGCATGCAAGGCGGTACGTGTCTTCCTCGGCAGAGCATGATTCCTCGAAATTTACGAGCCGGAACGGGCAAGGAGATTATTTCGTAGCATATACATACATACACGCGCATGCATACATACAAGTTCCAACAAAAGGGAAGCAAAGGTGAGGGACCAGGAGAGAGAGAGAGAGAGAGAGAGGGCGAGCGAGAAGGGGGACCGGAAGGAGGTATCCAACAGGATGTGCGCGTACGTCCTTTCGGCATTGTGTGTACACCGGAACTGTGGGAAAACTTCCACACTTGGAAATACTGAGCGCGACGCGAGTTCGCTCTCTTGATTCTCTGCGTCTAGCGCCATTTTATGAATATTTCATTCGCACCCATCGCGCGGGAATTTGAGAAAATTGCGCGAGTGCGTGTTGTTTTTCTTTTCAACCATCCAAGCCGCGGATGCTGATTAATTAGTCCACTGGAGCGACGAGAAAACTCCGGCGTGGAAACTTGCACCCCCCCCCCTCTCTCTCTCTTTCTCTCTCACTTACTTACTCACTCACTCACTCACTCAATTAACAGAGAATTACATGGTTAATGCTACTACTGCTGGCAACTACAGCTCTCCACAGTGTTGAGATGGAAATACGTTACGAACTGACGCTATTATTGTCCCGCGAACTACCTACCAATCGTGAATGTCACTTTATCCTAATGATAAAGATAACAGGCAAGCTTTTCAGTTATCGCGCTCGTAAGCAACGTTTGAAAGCTAAAACCAGCGGCACATGACACTATTTTTCCTACTGGATTGCCTACGCGAGCCAGTAAGGATGCAGTCTTAGATAAACCCTTTGAAGCATACATTTTTCTACTGAACCATTTTTCGTGAAACTTTGTATACAAGGGGTTTTGGGGTCGCTGATATATTTTTTACCCATTCACAACTTATTCATCAAAGTATTTATTACTTATTATTTATTTTGGTTCAATTTTATAAATTCGACTTAATTCTAGGTATTTATTTGTTAATTATTTCTCGGTTTATCTTTCTGACTCCTACTCGGTATAGTTATTTATTTATTAGCATGTTTTCAATATCTTGTTTACACCACTTTGACATTATTCCCACATTTGGTCGTCACTTCGAATAGACGTGCCTTCGAACACTCTTCTCCGAGTGACATCCAAGGATGGATTAGAGACAATTTAACTTTTGATGTATATTATTTGTAAGTAGATAAATTAACTGAATTATAATGTGATCGATACTAAAGATTTTCAAAATTGCAATGTCCTGTAATCTTGTAGAACGTCTAATTCCTTGAAAAGGACCACAATCCGTATGGTCGAAACGTTGGAATCTAACTAATAAAGACATCTGCCAGCCTAACGTCGTTGAACAATTCTTTCTACCGTTAATAAACTACTGGCGACTTACACTCTTTCGTTGTTCGCTGATTATGAATCCATTATCAGATTTTCATAATTCAAAACATAATTTCTTAGAATTGATTCATTCTTGGCACTACCAGAGCTAACGACGCGGACGTGATGAGTCCCTAAATACCGTAAACAAACGAAAATGCTGGAAAACTTAAAAACGTAAAAAATTCACGTACTTTGCGCCCGCCATTTTAGGTCGGCCATGTTGAATTTTGAAAATCTGTCATCAGATTCGTAATGAGCGACCCCGAAAACTCCTTTGTACAAAGCTTTCAAGAAATAATCTTAAAAAACTTGGTCAATAATGAATTTTTCCGGAAAAATTGCTGTTTGTTTCATATTCGTTTAGTTGTAAAACTTACAATAAATATCGAAGACTACTCAACTTTTCTTTTATGTTCCTTTATCGCTAAGACACCCCAAAAAAATGCAAAAAACCCGACCTAAATGTGTTGACTAGAAATTAAATGGCCAAAAAGTAAGGAAGTTGAGGTGATAACGTGAGTTACCTAACGTGAGCTTCAAAGGATTAAGTGACTTGAAGCTGAATCATGATTGGCTCTCGTAAGCAATTCAGTTGGAAAAATAGTATCGTGTACCGTTGGCTTAACGCCCGTAATATATTTTTGAACAATTGCGGCGAGAAGTGTATTTTCAGCTCGCGGTAATTAAGTGCGTTGACAGCGGAATAAAACGAGAGACTAATGAGATACCCATTGGCGGAGCTACTTTCACTCCGCTCCGCCGCGATACATCTCAACGTTCGCGCCGACACGGTCGAAAAGGCGCCCATTGTACGGGAATTACAATAGGGAATTATTGGTAACTCTCATGCGAAACGATTTTGCATACTACATGATTCGGTTGAATTTTAACCTTTTGCCGTCACATATGCTCGATTGGTGACTCGTGTGGCGTGTTATTTTTGTTTGCGCAACTTTCTACTGTTTCGCAAATAAAATTAATTATTTCACATACACGCGAAAAGCAAAATTTTGGGGGGATTAACGGAACAAAAGAAGGTGGGATTTATTTCCCAAAACAATCGCGTTGTGTATATTTTGTCACGCGACAGTTTTCACGTCGTACAAATCACTTGCAAAATTTCTATTTTAATTAGTGTACCTTCCTACGCATGAGGAATTTTTAATTAAATGTAGGGAATACCCGTTTCGTAAGAGGTTAATTGATTTATCGCGAAAGGAGCTCCTATGCGTTGACTCCGGATTAATTAATTCTCCAAATCCCACGATTTGCGTGCACAGATTTATTTAATCAGGCGCTCCATCGAACCTGCAATAATGAGCTCATGTTTAAAACATCTCACTATTAACGCGAATCACCTGGCCAACGACTTTTGAAATAAAGGTGATAACTCTCCTGCTGGCTCCAAGGTATATGCCCGAGATGCTACGAGTCTCTACTCCGTTATGAGAAACGGCGACGGGAACGGAAAAAAAGAGAGAAGAACGACCGCTGGTCTCGAGAGCTGGTATCGAGGAAATCGCAGCGATTTCTTAACTCCAAAAGAGTCGAGCGCTCCGGTTAGAGATACGTGATCGATGTACGCACGCGACATTTATCGATTTCTACGCGAGATCGCGCGGAAAGGACGTGAGTCGGTCGATCGGAACTTCGTTGTTCACGAGCGAGCGAGCACACGTCCAGTGAGACGCGCACGAACTCATTGTAAATGAAAAAACAAAAGGGGGGGGAAAAGATTTGCGGCCGCGACGTGACACGACGAGTCGACGATCCTTTCCGCTCGAGTTTCTGTTTGCTCCACGTGCGTATGTATACGTGTCTCGAACCTATCTACTCGGTGCTTAACCCTTTCGCTCCCGGTGTCCCCGATCGTGGGCACACTTTTTCTTCATTTGCAAATACGCAAACGAAATTTTGGAGACGTCCGGAGTCCCGTTGAGTTCCGGCTCTGAGAGTTACGATCTGAATCGTGTTGCGTTATTGGTTGATTTTCGGGTGGAATAGAGTAAGGAGAGAATGAATCACGACGGACGATTTATTAGCGACAGAACTGCCGATAGATTTCTTTGTCTTTTTGCTAAGGCCCGGTTTTTGCATTTTCTGGTTAACTGTTAACCAGAGGTCAGTCGATTCTCTATCTCTTCCTGCGATAATAATATAGAACAAGATGGAGGGTCTACTAACTTCCTGGTTAATAGTTAACCACAAAATGAAAAACCGGGCATTAACCAATTAATGTCGTACACAAATACACGTATACGTTTGACTTGTAACTCATCGGCGGTCCATGCGAGATCTCAGTATTATGACCGTCATAACCAAATCATCGTGGAACGTGCACGTCACATATTTTAACCCTTTCACGACCGAATTATTTCTCGTTTATTAATTAATTTTCGAAAATCGCATCCAAGGAATCAGAGAGTCAAAAAAAATGTAAATGGCTCTCACATTTCGGTCGTCGTAAAAGGGTTAAATAGTGCTTTCTGTTCGCTATTCGACAGTCGGTATTTTCAAGAAACCACCTCGAGATCGGTATCGCGCACACGCGCGAGTCGCGCCGAGTCCGAGCGAAAGAGCCCGCGTACCGGTAACGAGCCAACAAGAGGACTCTCGGCCGAAGAAATATTTGGAGGCTCGCGTCAGAGAGTACCGTTAGCTTAGGGCGCCAACCGATCGGCGATTTTTCGCGGATTTCGTTTCTTCGGCGGCCGCGCCGTCGAGTCGCAAATTTCGCGCCCAGGTCACGACGCCAGGGACAACTGACCGGCCGGCAGGCAGATATATGCCCTTTCGCGTTTTCTTGCCGGCCGAAAGGAGTCCGCGCGCGCGCGCTCCTCTCTCGTTAATTAGTCGCCGCTTACTTGCCCACGCGTATTCTATTACCAACGTGAGCGGACGGTCAATTATTTCATCATTGTCGATCGGTCGAACCTCGGACCATTTTAGCGATCATCAGGGAGGCGAGCGGTCGTCGATCGTCGACGTTCTGAAATCTTGCGATATGGAGGAAACGTGTCGTTAACGTTTTTTCTTATCGTTTATTTTTCTTTTAAACAATGCGAAATGTTTGACACAAACACACGTACGCGTGCACACGCGCATACACGCGTGTGTAACTCTTGCTGTACATCAAACTGGCATTTTCACATTCTCGCGAAAGTATAGCGTAAGCGCATCATGCGGAAGTGAACTTATTTATTTTAGCTTGTGGCGTTCTAACTGAACTGAATTAACATAATCCCGTAATTGAAACGTATACGCGGAAGACGGTATTTGTATGAAGCATTACAGTGCAGACGAAAGAACCTTTTTTTTCTTTTCTTTTACAAAAATTATCAAACAAAAAGAAATGAGATTATACGCGCGCGCGCGCGATCGCAGCGGAGTTTTTCTGCGGTTTCCGCTCCAGATACAAGCAACCAGGCCGTATAACTCGCCCGTACCGATTATGGCAGGACGGGCTTTTGCACTTATGCCTCTCGTTACGTGCGGCTCTCTCGCGACTGCCCACGTTTACGAGCTTCGTGCCAACGGTAGTCCTATTTTGATATCGACATTCTGCCCGGAGAAAAACGGAAAAGAACTGGCGTGGTTTTAGGAGTTTAATCTAAACTCTCATAAGTATTTGTAATTGTTTATTCACGATCAGTCAGCTAAACCGATAGTGGGCAAGTGCCTTTACAAGATGTTCAGCAACGAACAAGTGTCCAATGTATTGTCCTGCAGGCACTATCGATAAGAGATCCGAAAGAAATATGAAATTTATTAATTGTTAAAAAATGTAATTACATTTTTTTTTCAATTAGAATTTCCCAGTTAGCGTCGTTTCGCAATTTTTCTACACTCGTTAATCATGCATTGGCGTCAAATAATTCTTAACGTTATCAAAAAATGTGCCGTTAATAAATAATACATCATTCAAGTTGCAAAATAACTTACTATTTTGTAATCGCCAAATTTCAGGTCCAGATATCTTATTAATCGGAATTTTCCATTTTGGATAAATGGCACACCATTGGCACAATTGTTTGCACAAACGAGACGTTGTGTATTATAATTTACCTTAAGAAAAATGAAGAATCCCTTTCTGTCCCAACAGAAAATTATCCTGCGCGTTGTTTTAATCTCCGTGCGTATCATCCATCATCTGGTACCCAAGCAAGTGCGTGTTACCTGTGCGATTTTCTTCAGTCATTTATCTCGTCATTACATGCACGCTCGCGGTAACTCTCGAAATCGCGAGAGGAAGTCCTGCTTGAGATATTTTCGAGGGAGTCGCGTTAATTTCCGGAGCGGACGGCGAGTATCGCTAGTCTCAAGGGCTCTCACATTACGGACGTAATAATCCGCAAAAAAGCCTGGAATTGCTAACATCTCTCCCTCTCCCCCCTTCACCATCTCTCCCTCACCACCTTTTTCGCGACGCGCCGCGGTCGGTAACGCGAGACTCCGCGGAAATCTTGATAGAAACACCTACGTTCGTGTAAAACGTATTTCGCTGCGCGCTATTTACATAACGCACGGTTACATGTCGCGAATCTTATGCATACGTTGGGTCGTGTATATCACGTGTCTTCTTCGTGCGAGAGGAAAGATCCGCGCCGAATTTGGAAATATCTTTCCCTAATGAGTTGCGGTAATAATAGAATTGATCCACGTTGCTGAAGTCAATCTTCTCGCACGATTAAGATACTGCAAGCTTTTATGATAGTCACGAACTGATAATATTTAACGCGAAGATACGACATCGCTCTAATTGAGAAACCGAGTCTTTACACTTGCTTGCATAGATTTTGTGTATTTTTATTACTGGAGTCTGGTTTCTTAGACCGATCCATTGAGGACTCGAGTTGGTTATAAATTTTTTATAAGGACGTGCACGTAAATGGCGCACGAGGTGTATATTATCATAACAGGAATCATATATTTCAATAATAAGTCACGATCGTTTATTACACCTGCTGGCTTTAAGCGACAACATACTTTTATCGGTCATTCCTCGCATAGGTTTCGCGACATATACATATCAAATGATTCTGTCTTCGTTGCTGCAAAAATCCGGATAGACGCCGGTCCCAATTAATATCGCTACGGAAATATCAGGCTTTTACGACATTGCATTCCTTTGCAAGACTCAAGGACATCCACGCAGCATCCGTATTAATGTTTAAGTCGAAAGGTTGCTTTATGAGCGATCGTCTCTCCAGTCAAATCGCTATGTTTTATCGAGCGATCCAGACTGTCGTGTTATATCTTATTACAATTTAAAAACATGATTGAAACTTGGTAATATAAACGGGTCTCCGATATTTAATCCTTTACAGCACGCGATAATTTTCGCAAATAGACAATATTTAATATTCCTTATTTATTTCGCAATTATTGCCTGATATAACCGTTTAACTTCCGTCACTCGTAGCGCTTGATAACAAGCTGCAAAATTAATTTATTACTTACATTAATTAACTTGAAGAGTGAGCTTCACACTTAAGGTAGTTGTTTCGCGACAGTATAAATGCTCAAAAGTTTCTTCCAGACAGGAACCAGCATACAATTGTTACAATAATATACCTTGATGCAATATTGTTCTAAACAATACCCTTACGATTAATACATAATACAAACTGGATTCGAAAGATTATATAATAGTTTGAGGCGCCGTTGCCACATCTCTTACACTACACTCATGTCTACTACATAATTCTTCCCATTTTTCCGTTTTAACTGTTTGCATTGTTGAAACGGAACGGTCAATAATTTTGAGGTTTGTTTCCAGTTCTTCGTTCTATTTTACTTTATAGCATATTTGTTTCTCATACGAATCTCACTCACCGTTAAGCTCGAAAACAAGATGTGCCGTTTGCAGACGCAAATATTAATATTTTCACACATAATAATATGTGTAAATAATATTTCACGTGTTTTAATAATATTCGTAACGTGTTTTACACGTAATACTTCGTGTAGCATAGCAATCTTTAACATTTTCTTTTAGAACTTTGAGACGGTCAATTTTAATTTAGTCTTATTTTGCACGTATTAATGTAAAGGATAAACTGTAAAAATTTTAAACAATCCTCACATAAGTGATTTTACGAAATAACTACCTTAAACACATCGCCTTTTCTTTTTATGGCGCTCTAACGGACTGTTATAAATAGGGCTGTGATTTATATGTAATAAAAACAGAGAAATATGCACATATATATGTAAATATATTTGGTAAAATATGCAATTAAAAACTGAAAATATGCGAAAACTACCATGAGAAAAAATAAGGAAACCGCAATATACACAAGTATAAACACAAATAAAAGTAAACAGAGAAACAGTGGCAAGAGGAACATCACATGGCGAATATTAAAAAAGAAAAACGCGTTTTAAAAAAATGTTAATTTAAAAAATTTAACAACGAACATTAAAAAAGAAAAAAACTCCTGACCTATTGGTCCAAAAGGTCGTAATATTTCCATGAATCCAATATTAAACTATTCCAAGAGAACATTTACAGTGGAACAAACACCTTTCTACATTTCCAAGAGAAGCAAAAGCGACCAAAAGTTCGCGAAAAGTGATGAAGCAGCAACTGAACAAACACAAACTCAGTCTTGGAAACGGAAGAATGGGAGAGAGCCCGTAGCTCTTTTTCGGGGATTTTTTTTCTTTTGCCTGCTCAGAAACATTAAGGTTTGACGTGCCAAGTGTCGATATGCCGGATATGTAAAAAAATATGCAATTACAATCCGCTTATGCAAAAATATGCATTTATAACAATATATGCACAAATATGCAAAATAAAAATAGCTGAAATTGATTCCAAATGTTTCAAAACATATACAGTTGTTAAAACTGCATGTTTTAGTTAACCAGGAAAAATATGCAAATGCATATATTTCACAGCCCTAGTTATAAACATAGAATTTCTCAGAGTCTACACGGAGAGTGAGCTACTCGTAAAGTTGTTCAAAATGCCATGTCCCACGATTGCACGATTTTCGGAATAAATTTGAAGAGAAAATTCTCTCCGCGTAGGTGTTCTCTCCCCCTGCGTCCTTTTGCGAGAAATGCAATTATATTATATTCCTGATTTTCCGGATGCGCGACCTTTCCGCTCACACGCACTTTGCGCCGTTCACGCTCCCGCACTCGCGGAACCACCCCTTCCCACACAACAGACATACACCCCCCCCCCCCCACACGGTAAAAGGCGTAACACCTGTTGCGCTCCCGACAGTAGCGCACGCGTTCCCTCGCCTCGTTTCCTTCCTTTTCTTCTTCCGTCTGCACGCTCGCGCTCGCGATACCCGATGCACCCTGAAACACGCATTGCGTGCGCGCATAATTAGTATTTTTATCACCTCGCGCTGTAATAGGTATTGCTCATTGCAATTGCTCTTAAAATTAATTCCTCTGACGAACGAACGAAATGGCAAATGTTTTATCTACGAGGCGCGTAATTGTAGAGCTTGTTATCTTCAGAAAAAGGCACAAACTGATTTACTTACAAATGAATAAATCAAGGTGTTTGTAATGACATGCAATAAATCGCGAGCCTTTGTATCACTGTCCAGACATTATGAATGTTACCGTAAGATTCTAGCGAAATTATTTGCTGCAATAGTCGACTGTACCATACACATGTCTGTGCATATCGCTGCCTCACGCGGACGTAAAGTGAGACGGATAATTTCCAACGGAGATAAGACAAATCGGCTGAGAGAGATGAATAATTCTATACAGGAACGTATCGTCGCCGATGCTATCAGACCGCTATAACGTCGTTTAATATTAAACACGAATTATTTCGTGTTCCTGCTACCTCTCGTGGAAGCGTGACTAATGCGCCGGCTTCGTCACGAAGAGAATATCTTGACTCATGAATAAAGACCTTCCACTTCCGGTGCGTTAAATGCCTCGCGGTGCAAAATAAGTAACAAAGGGTGAATGACAGACAGACGGTCGCGAGCGAAACGAGATGCAGGGAGAGAGTAGGATTACGCCTAGAGAGAGAGAGAGAGAGAGAGGGAGTGAGGACACGCGATGCAGTAATTTATATCCAGCGTTACGCGCAAGGAGGTGGGGGGGGGAAGAATTCTCATTTGTGTTCTTTTTTCGATTTATCTGACTGCGTAAACGCCTAATTGTTTCTCGAAATATATGTGGAGTGTCATTCACGTTCTTCAGGAATGTTTCGGCACGCGAAATCGAACAAGAAGGAAAATTCTTAGAAATTCACTGCGAGTCCTGTAGCGTCAACCTTGTAGAAGTGGATTATCATAATGGGAAGTTTCGTTGAGACATTCTGAAATCGATATTCCAAGAATGTAACGTAATATACGATAATTATGCATCCTGCGTCACGTGGAAGATTCGTACGCAATTTGCATATCTATTCGTGGTAGCGTCGAGTTACTTCTCACAATAATTTTCACTATCCTGTATTATTATTTGAATTAAAGTCCATTTATTTGTCGATAATTAAATAATCAAGTTTCAACAGTGCTAGAGTAATTGTCAAGAGTCTGCCCAACTCGGACCGATAAGTTCGAGAATCAGATAATTACGCGACTAAATGGAACATTCGAACGCGAGTTATAAGAATGAGCTGAAAGAGCTGCACTCGCACGAAATGTCTCTATTCCTCTATCCATCGTATCGCATCGGTCCCTTACGCACTCTCGGCCGTGTCTCTTTCTTTCTCTCTGTCTTTCTCTCTCTCTCTCTCTCCTTTCTCGTTTCTTCGAGTCTGCGACACCGTTACACGCTATGTGATCCCATCCCGCCCAGCTGTCCGACGGTTGTACAGGTGTGCGACACAGCGCGACACGCACGCGCGATTGCAGCACGGATCGCTAGACATTATGATCAATAGTTGATAAACCCCCTCATAAACCCTCCAATTCAATGTTGATCGAATTGATCTTCGGTGCAAGATTTAATAACAAAAGGCAACCCAGACAGCACACGATATTTAAAATGTTTACCAATATTTTATAATTGATATTTTAAATATTTTGTAAATATCGTGTGCTGTCTAAGAAAGCTTTTACATGTTAAAATTTCGATAAAAGAAAAAGCTATGACTTTATCATCTCGCAATGTATTCTGGAGTTTTGGGTATGACTGATACATTTTTCTCTCATTGTCAGAAAATATCATTTCTCTCTACGGAAAATATATTTTTTTATCGTTATACGGCAGTTTATACCATGACATATTTAAACAGAATCGACATAATTATGAAGAAATTAAAGTTTTGAAATATTTAAGTCTTGAGAGAAATTTATTTACATATAGAAATTGCTTATAGGCAGATAAGCAAAGACGAAATTGTGTCGTTCTGTAAACTAGCCGCGGCCGTAAACTTTTGCATCTCGGGCACCAGAAGCTGTATGCGTATATACGATGCTGATTCTATTCCTTTCCTCCTCGCCTTTGTCACCCACGCATGCACGCAATGCGTCAGGCACGGAGTCGATCGACGACCGATCAAGAGGCGTTCAGGGTGGCATAGCAAGGCGTTTCTCGACAGCCGAGTTTCTCATTGTGGCAAACCGGAAGGTGCTCGTAGATCGCGGACAAGACAAATCCGGCCTATTGAGAAATTGAATATTGAAATATATTCGATATAGAACGTGCGCGCATATCTAAATGATCATTTATTACTCAATTACACGTTACGTGATACGAGGCGCGACTTCCGTTGTATATTTCACTCGGTCCGCGACATTGATAGATCATCGATTGAGATCGCTCCACCTACGACATACCGCGATATTTTATAGATCCAGGCTATATAGAATACTTTCTTCGTGTGTATGTGCGTGTGCAGTTGCATCTTTATAAAGGAAAATGTGTGGGATATTTCCTGTGAAAAAGACGCAACATCTTCGCAACTTCTTTTCGTTGAGTTGTATGATACGACGATAGAACTAATCTACCAGCTCACGCAACTGGCCAGGCGATGATAGCGAATTCCTAAAGAGCTGATAAGTTTCTCACAGCAGCGCGACTTAATAGAGTCGATCGAGCCGTGAATGTTTAATCACGCTTCTGCCCGGTAGCAGTTGCCGAATGGAAACGCGACTTGACTTTTACCGCGCGAAGCGATATATTTCGCAAGTCCACTTATTCGACCTTATCAGATGCTGAATACCCCGTGCCTAGGTGCCTATATGTAAATCGATCCGTCATCGATCTCTCGCGCGAGCACGCCGAGAGCGCTCCGTGAGAGTACACCGCCGCGGTCGATTGCCTCATAGAGACAACATGCACACATGATCTACCTACGCGCCCTATAGCCGAGGATTTATGGGTACAACAACATAGGCTGAGAGGGAGAGCAGAGAAGACCGAGTAATGCCGGAGAGAAGGAGAGAAAGAGAAAGAGAGAGAGAGAAAGAGAGAGACGCAAGCTCTCTCGACGTAACTAGCTGTGACGTGCGAATAGCTTACGATTGTGGGCTCTTTATGAAACCCGCGCGCTTTCCGGTCCTCGCCGCCCGCCGCAGAGATCGCTGAAAGATCGATGAATCGCAATTACAACGCTACAAATTATCCGCCGCGTCGTCTATTGCGATCGCGCGCGGAATATACGTTCCTGCCCCTATCGCGACCGAGCGGACTCGGACACTCCAAGACGCCACTCTACCTCCCCCCCCCCCTCTGCCCTGTCCAGGATTGTCGAACAGGACGAGCCGGTACTACACGTCCTATCCTCGACATCAGATCGCGATAAATCCCTTCTGCCGCCCTGCACTTCACAATGTCTCGCTCTCGCTCTCTCGCTTCCTCCGTCTAGTTCCAGTTTTCTCGCGCTATATCCGTCCTCGCGCCATTCAGGATAAGACTTTTTCTTCGCCTGTCCTGCCCGCCGGTTCTCTGAATGACCGTGCCTCTCCTTTGGTCGAGTGCACCGGACTCTCCTGCGTGTTGCGGGGCACAGCGGGGCGAACAACGCAACGCACACACGCAGACACGTAAAATCGTGATCCACGTCGGCAAAAGCGAGGCGTTGCAGTTGCGGGCGCGCGCGCGCGCGCGTATACAAGTTTGCGCATATGTGGAGAAACCTCGGCTCGGTAACCTTGGCTCTTGTCGGGCCTTCCACTGTCGTCGAACCTCCTCACCTGGTCCCACGACCTACACCCATCGCCAATCTTGCCATCCGTGACTGAACTGTAACGACCTGAGCGAGCGACGAGCAGGCGACGCAGGTCCCCCTCGTTTTCTCTGAAGACTCGTCAAATCGGGATGTCTGCCGACATTATAGGGTTATCGCAGACTCGGAGAAATTTTTCAAATCTCTCTTTGCCGCAATGAGCAAAATGATGACGAGTGCGAGTGATTTCACTCAAACGGTGCCTCGATACGCTCCATTAGGTGCCGTTGCCTCTCTCGTAAGAAATAACGTTCAATTGAATTATTTCATCGCGTCGTAAGGTGTACGCTAATTATACAAAACGTCCAACACGTTCATCCTATATCAATGACGTATATTATATCGCGATTGAACGTAACGCACTGGCGGCCGCCTGCTCATTGAACTTTTCAAATTGCTCCTACTCATGCGACACGATGAATCGTTGCATCATGCGATACTTTTCTTGCCTACTCATATAGTTGCGCAGTCAGATGCGATCAGTTCTCAAATTACCACGGCTTTGTTCGCGCTTGCGCGCCTCGCAATTTCTCGTTGCATACGTGGACACTCTAAAAGTGCCGCCCTAAGCCCGTATCAGACTACAGACTCTGACTCGACTACTGACTCGGACTCCCGACTATGATTCAACCAATCACAGCAAAGCACCGGCCGACACGGGAATAGACGCCACTCTAATTGGTT
Source organism: Vollenhovia emeryi (assembly GCF_000949405.1). Lineage (NCBI taxonomy): Eukaryota > Metazoa > Arthropoda > Insecta > Hymenoptera > Formicidae > Vollenhovia > Vollenhovia emeryi. The sequence goes on along the minus strand of NW_011967104.1, from coordinate 402,275 downwards.
GAATCATAGTCGGCAGTCAGGGTCGGCCGGTGCTTTGCTGCGATTGGTTGAATCATAGTCGGGAGTCTGAGTCAGTAGTCGAGTCAGAGTCGGGAGTCTGTAGTCTGATACGGGCTTTAGAGCCCATCGATCGATTCTTCGCGAATTCAAAGGATTTGATTTCCGTGCAACTTGATTGGGATTTGGACGCTCAACCCGTATTCGTGTCGCCGTAAATTAAGTTTATCGAAATTATACGGCGCTTTCAATCTCGGAAGTAATCGAACTCTCGCTTCACGCTGCTCTCGACCGCACTCTCGTACGAGCTATCGCGAGCACTATATTTAAGCCGTTATCATTCCGCGTCACGCTGCGAGTTGATTCGCAGGACGGTCCTAGCTTAGAGACCGTCGTGCGCTAAATCGCGTCGACTTGCGCGCGAGCGGATTTAACTTGGAGATAACGATACGCTTGATTTCGCTCGCGGCGAATCGACTAGCGAAAATCGAGATCGCAGGACTCTGGAATCCCGCGGCATTTCGCAAAGACCAGTATATCGGGAACAAGTCCTCGCCGGTCTTCCCTCCGCGTCTCCCCCTCTTCCTCGCCCTCTCTCTTTCTCTCCGCCCGTCTTCCATTTCCTTACCCTCTTCTCTCTCGCTCTCGCTCTCGCTCTCCGTCCTGCTCTCGTCACAAGGCGGAGGAGGCGCGTGTGTCCACAGGCACGCATTTAGCTCGTACACATACGCACACGTGCGCGTCGCGTAACGCACAGGACGGCCTTCGCTGCGAATAATTATGTACGGGATTTTTCAGTCGCTGTAGTTCCCTCTCTCTTTCTCTTCCTCTTCCTTTCTTTCTTTCTTTTGCTACTGCTTCTTCTCATGTCTCGCTTCGATCTCAACGAACTGGTCTCGCAAGCTTCGAGAGGAGGCTCGCACGCACGCACGCACGCACGCACGCACGCACGCTCGTCATCGCGCGCACGAGAGTTCGTTCCCCGCGCGCGCGCGAGCGCGGCGAGAACGATCGGTACGCAACATACGCGCGGCGGACTGCTGTCGGACTGGTTCGGAACAGGAACGAATAGGCGGGTTCTTCGCGACGCAGTCGTAACAAGACGCTCTCGGGGATGTGTGGATATTACGCGCGCGAGACCTGCTCTAAGCGCGTATTTAAATATCTCTTGTTACTTATCCGAGCTCCTTCTCTCTTTCTCTCTTCCGGTATCGGTCCTGAACTCTAAGTTCAACGGCTCGACGCGTACCGGAAGTCGAGAATGAATTCCGGCCCGAGGATGAATTCACATTGTGACTGGCCTGCTGTGTGCGTAGAGCGGGACAAAATTTCTAAGGGATGTTATTTTATATCACACGGCTCTTGCTTTATATCGCTTCTGCATTCTAGTTTATTTATTAACGTTACACTTCTCAAGCATTGAACGTCGTGGATGCCACATTAAATGGAATCGGTGTGGGTGCGAACTGGAATATTTCAATCGTTACGTAATGAAGACGTTGAAGGATAACACTTGAATAATATTACCCGAAGCTTAATCACGCAGTTCTTTCGCGCCATGGGAACGGAAAGGTTGACATCGATTATCATTGCGCGGCTCTTTTGAAATATAGCCATTTTTTTCACCATCTAATCTCCAACGAGGTCTCCTCACCTTCAAAACTTTCGCATTAATTAGCGTAGCACACGCAGTCGCATTGAATCGATCGATCGAATGCACCGATGGGTCTCTTTCTCGCTTTCGTTATCTTCCATCGGCAGTTTCACTATTACTGTTGACAGTCTCGTCGTCGTTGACAAATCGATGGACACATGATGAAAAATCGTCGGATCGCGCGGGCCTCGCCGCGGGAATCGCGTGACATTCCGACAATTTTTCCCTCTCTGCCACTCTCTCTCTCTCTCTCTCTTTTCCATCTTCGTTTCCGTCTATGTTTCGTGCAACGAGAACGGTCGGAAAAACGAGAAGTTAACGTGTAAAAGAAAAACAAACCCCGCACACCCCGCTCTCTCGCGATTTTCCTCGATCCTGCGCGATCTTCGTCGATGGATCATCGCTGGTGTCACTCGCCGCGACTGGTTTCGAGCGAATACTCCGCCGCGTTCGCTCCCCTTGACGATTAACGGAGGGCATCCTCGTCATCGCGCGCGATTCATGCCCTGCCCTCTCTCCCTGGGCCTCGATTCCTACTTCTTCCCCACGATCCTCGCTCGCGATATAAATATTGCATGATCGAGTAAAATAATTCCGCCGTAGTATTCCCGGCCGCCTCTCTTTCACCGTCTCCCTCTCGCTCCCTCTCTCCCGCGAACCTTATCTCGGTCGTTGTGAGAGCGCGGCGGATAATTGGACGAGATGCAGTAGGACGGAATGCAGGTGCATTTGTCTACGGTACCAACGCGAGTGCGTCTCTTTCTCTCCCCCTCTCTCTCTCTATCCATCCATTCCCTACTGTCTGTCTCTTCTCTCTCCTCTCTCCTCTCTCCGGCTCGACCGATGCGCAAATTAAGGGTGATTCCGGTCGAGCGGAATCGCCATTTCGCATGAAACGACCGCGGTTGCTCCTTTTTCATTCTCCTCTTTTTCCTCTTCCTCGTCTTTCCGCGCCTGGCTAGCCCCCGGAACCGTCCCGTCGTAAACGGGATCGGTAACGAAGTTTTATTAAAATGCGCCGTAATTGCGCGTCATAAATATCCACCTCACCCCACGGAAGATCCGCTTCGCGGCTACGATTCCCTATCGGCTCGCTACGTGCGTTATTGCAGCGCCGCTTCTTGTCGCCGCGCTGGGAATTCTCCGCGAGGCGTTCGATAAGCGTAGCTCGTCCTCCCCCCTCGGAGGACTTTTCCTCGGGTACTCTGCGAAGTGGCAAAAGAAATTTAGCATAATCCGCACGGAATCCGCACGGCGTGATTAACGACCCCCGAGGATTACCCTGCTCCACATTACGCGCAATGAAAATATATCTCGCGTGCAGAGATAGATCGATCGTTTCCTGCGCGTTGTCGACATATTTCATCGACACACCATAGTCGCGTTGCAATTTATGATGGTCTCTGCAGTAATACTCGATCTATTCAAACGTGCAGGATATATCGTTATCGCTGGAACCGATAAGACGAGGATAGAATTTATTTCAAACGTTTCGTCGCGATAATTAGTTATACTTTTAATACTCGGAGTTTACGACACTTTTAAGCATTCACAGACGAGAGTATAAACCAAGTACACGCAGATCATATTAATGTCTTCGTGGAAATGTCATGATGTAAAGAGGAAAGTGATTAGAGCGAGCCGATGGGGGGGTTGCGGTGCATATCATTTTGTGCAACTTCAATTTATGACTAGGGAATACAATCCCGGACGACTTTATCAATCCCGGGATTTCGGGATTTCTTAAATTTAATCCCGGAATCCCGGGATTAATCCCGGGATTAATCTCGAGTTTTGTCAAGGGTAATTTGAATAAATTCAAACATACTTTTTTGAAAATTAAAGTGTTATTGAACATTTTTTTATTATTGAAGCAATTATGTCAAAATTAAACAAAATTTTTTCATGAATCTATTTAAAATATATAAAATCTATAAAAAATTGGTAACATAATACAAAAACACATTAAATCAATCTCAAATATTAGAAACAAAAGATATATTTTTTATTTATTACCTAACATATAAAACATTTACCATTTTATTGTATATTTTTTAAAATTGCAATATTTTATAAGACATATCTTTAAAACTAAACGCTCTATTTTAATCAGTCTTAAATGAGAACATACTCGTATGAATAAACTTTGAATCAGCTTCAAATATACTTAAAAACATAAAAGTTATACTTATATCATTTAACTCAAATAACTGTTATAAAAGGTCAAAGCTAATTAAGTAGATTTTTGAAAAAATAAACGTAGAAATAACAAAGCATCTAATGTATCATCCCCTAGCCGACTTCTGAATTTGTTACCGATATAACCGGCCGCCGAAAAAGCTCGTTCAGCTTCCACGCTTGTAGGAGGAATGGACAACAAATATTTATATACTAATTCCAGATGATATATTATTTACTCATTAATTGCATTAATAAATGTTATAAATGTTATAAATATAAATAAATATTATAAATATTATAAATATTTATAAATAATTTAGTTTTAAGTATTTAATAATATATGGTATCAATCGATAATCCCGAAAATCCCGGGATTAGTACTTTCCAATCCCGGAATTTTTGAACCAAAAAATCAGTCGGGATCCCGGGATCCCGAATCCCGGGATTGTATTCCCTATTTATGACACAACGTTTCTTCGATATACAAGTTTCTGAATGTATATTTTTTTTTACGGCGTTGTATAGAAACACATTTCGGCGTTTTCCGATTACAATGTTTCTCGAGTGTTTCGGCGTGACTGCTTCGACGGACTCTTGCTCGGACTTGCCGTAGGCAAGGTTGCAGCAGCTTCGAGGCTGACTCGGCAGGTGTGCCGACAGATGTTTTCGACAGCCCTCGTAACAAAAGAATTCGATTCCTTGGAAGAAGAGACCTTTTATCGTTCATTTGCCGCCCAGGGTTCGTTCATTAACGGCGGAACCGTCGTGACTGTGCCACACGATTTCTCGAATCGCCGCAAATGCAACTGTTAATTTTTCATATCTCGTTTCTCAATTTTGCGAATGAGACTTTTGTTAAACGACACGATTGCCATAATAAGTCAGATTAATTTCTATAAAGCTCGTTTTAAGCGAACGTATTTTGAAACGAAGGACCTTTACATGTTCGTAGCGAACACATTTAATTTGGCACGGTTCAAAAAACTTGAATTTTTTGCATTAGTTGTTAGATAATTGTACGGCTTAATGTAAATTAGGAGGAAGTGTTTTATATCCACTTGTTTATCGTGCACTATCGCTTTTGTCTCATCTCCTCGAAGACGATTTTTTGAGCGAATCCATTATACGCGAAGTTTGCAGGATTCTTTATTCTTCTTCGCCCCGTACTAAAGGGTGTACAGTCCGGCTAACTACTCCCCCTCCCCCCCCCCCTCCTTCATTCTATCTCCTAATTTCAGCGTCTGTGGCTCCTTCTTCCTGAGGGGTTTCCCTTGAAGCATTTCTCTTCGGCATCGCCGGTGTTTACCTTTTCCTTTTGCCACTCTCGTTGTGCGAATCCCGTCTGCATTTCTCAATGCTGACCAAGTCCCGTGGCACGCGATCCCTTCGGTCAGGAAACGACGGAGCATCTCGCTGCTCTTCGACGTGCGTGCGTCTCCCCGCGCATTCTCTCTTTTTCTCCCAGGCTCATCGATGAATGTACACAGGCCCGTTTCCTGTTTCGAATTCTTCGTTGCTCAGATCTCCTTTATCTTTAATGACCCGCCGTGTTTTCTCTGCGATTGGCACTCGTCTCGTAATACTACAATTATTGATACCGACGTCTCGTAATTCCACGATTTATTATTCTACAGACTACAAGAAATATATACACACACCGAACATCGTATATGTAACATACTTTACTCGAGATGATAATTTTGGTAAGTTAAAGCCTAATTCAAACTATAGGGTTTTTAGCTTGGTCTGTCATTAAATTTTAAACTGCCGAAGATAGCGCTCTGCGATTTATATTGTGGATGCGTGGAATTTTAGAATTCCTTGAATTTTATGGCCACTCGTCTAGACGGATAGATAAGCTCGACGTGGGTAGTTGTGCGTAGTTATGGGACGAGAGACGAGAATTCAACAGCACCATATGCTGACGGTGGATATTATGGGCGATTAGCGCTGGTCACGTCTTCTCACGTGCGCAAACATAGAGATTTGTTTTCGGTCGGTCGATCGTGAAGCCTGGAAAAACACATACGCGCACACGCGCGTGTCTTTATGTGTTTTCCCTTCGGTACCCACAGCTAAATCAAACAGCATAAATCAAAGAGTACCTCGAGCATTTATCCTCGAAATGGCAAAACCATCGACGACGGACTACAAGTACTTTCAGTCCCAGGCGAGTTTTGCAAATTCCTCGAGCATAGCATGCGTGAAAACCGCACTGGGGTTATCCGTCCGAACAATGTGAGCTTTGTGCAAAACGTGCGTATAATTAAAGGAAAGGTTTAAAATTGTTTAACTGACAACAGTGTCAAACGTAAAAAAGTGACAATACGGTTTAAAAACGCTAAAATGTAGTACAGAAACTTAAGTCCCTTGTTTCAGAAATTCTGTACATTTACGGAATTTTTGTTTTAAATGGGAATGTGTACGTGTTGCTTGGAGTAAAATTTCATGTATTCACTGTTATCGCAATAGCGAACTAACGTATCATTATTTTTTCTGTTTCAGGTAAGCGTTCTCTTACTGATACAAACTGGCTCGCATCGTCCGTAAGTGCAATTTAATTAATT
>NW_011967104.1:381578-394959 GCF_000949405.1 Vollenhovia emeryi | reverse complement strand
AGAAATTCTGTACATTTACGGAATTTTTGTTTTAAATGGGAATGTGTACGTGTTGTTTGGAGTAAAATTTCATGTATTCACTGTTATCGCAATAGCGAACTAACGTATCATTATTTTTTCTGTTTCAGGTAAGCGTTCTCTTACTGATACAAACTGGTTCGCATCGTCCGTAAGTGCAATTTAATTAATTAGCGAATAAAAATAATTGACTAATAAGAATATTCTTCAATGCTCTGTGTACGGCCGACAACTATATCGGTTTAATCGACTCTAATCGACGCGCAGTTTAAAGTCGAAAAATAGACGCGAACCCGAGTCGAAATTTTGCTACTATTTTGACCCTTTTAAGGATAATTTACACCTACTTAGCTGATCTATATACACCTACATAGACCAGCAATAACCTACTTTGATGACATTATATTTTTGTACTTCTCCCTTGAATCTTTAATTCTCAAAAATTTACTTTAGCTCCTACTTAAAAGGACCTACTTTAATGCTAAACTGGCAAGAGCAGAAATTTCCGACACTATCAGTTTTTAAGGGGACATATACACCTAGATAGACCAAAAAAACGTTAATTTTCTGGAATTTTATTCTGGGAAACTGTTGGAGTTATTGGATTGTCGTTTCTTGTAGTTGAAAATGTACATTTTAAAGAAACTTCGTTATTTTTTTTTATTAAAGAATCTCGCAAAATGTCGGAGATATGGCGTCGTGAAAAGGCAGCCCGGAAAAAATCACCCAAAACGGTACCAGATGTATCTTCGCCAAAAATTAACTAAAACAAAAAAATAGCACGGAATATTAAAATATATAATAATAGTTTTGGCGCATCGTAGCCGATTTAAAAAAATATTTTTGACAAAATGGTGGGCGTTTAAATTTGACGTAGCGATTTTTAAGACAAAATCCGTTCGTTTCCTCGCCAGAAAAAAAACTGAGTCCTAAACCCCCCCCCTACGATACGTGATAGATAATTATGTGTTGAATAACCCCTATAAATTTCAAGCAAATCGATTCAGTGGTTCTCGAGATATTTCTGGTACCAATTTGAAAAATGTCGTTTCGAGAAAAACGCGTTTGAATATTCAACATATGTTTTCGTTAAGGGGGCATATACACCTAGAAGGCCAAAAAAACGTTTATTTTCTGGAATTTTTTTCTGGGAAACATACATACATACATACATACACCTGGGAAATTTAGGAAAGACGTTAAAAAAAAAGTTGCCTAAAAATAGATATCAAGCCATTGTACTGTCAGGGCTATAACTTCGTCATTTTTCGAAATTATGACTTGAAATTTGCACCAGACATTCTCGAAACATTAAACTTTATGAATATGTAAAAATCCAAACGACCACGCGCAGCTTTGGACAGAGTGGGGATGAGGTAGGGGAAATCGAGCGTGCTACTCAGGGCCTGTTCGGTGTGGAGGGGGCAAAATAGAGGCGTGGTCTGACCAAACCGGACGAAATGCGTGGTCGTTCTCTCCGTGAACGCAGTATAGGAGTAAATTTTGTACTTGCTGGTCGACCTCTTTTACTGTCTTAGGTCTTACTATATAATAGAATTAAAGGTTCAACATAGGGCCAAAATTTCGACTCAAGAAGACAACATATTTATACTGTTATTGCGACAAATGCTACCACATGCTTGAGTGGTCGAATTGGTGAGACGCCGGCATAGAGTGTAGGGAGGTCCAGGTTCAAACCCTGGCTGAGGTAATATTTTTTGCAATAAATTTTCTGTATTAAAAATGCCAGATATGGTCAAGAAAACACTGACGTTGTAAAATAATTGAATCGTACAACAGGTTTTAAACGAGTAATTATACTTGGTATACATTTTACTAGTAGAATGTATGGTAAAATTTCAAAAATCTCTCCTGTAGTTCTTCAAAATGCCATGTTGTCCCACGATTGCATGATTGTCAGGGTAAATTTTAAGAGAAAATTCTCTCCGTGTATAGTATCCTTCATAAGTTTGGAAACACTTAATAAAAGTGTGTAATATGAAAGGAATAGATAATAAAATCGATGTATTTTGCTTTGCTTGTTTATTAGCTAAAGAAAACTGAAACGAAGATACACATACGTACATACGACAAGCTTTTAATAAAGATTTAAGTTAAATTTTAGACTCCTCAAAGTAACTACCTTTTGCTTTAACGACTGCCTTGCGTACTCGCGGCATGCGACGGATTAACTTTTGCAGAGATTCAGTCGGGATACGTTTTCATTCCTGCTGAAGAATCTCCCAGAGATGCACTTCACCCTTTGCGAATCCTCCTGTCTAATTCATCCCACAATAGTTCGCCGCTGCTGTGCCACCTGTAAAATATAGGGTGTTTCCAAACTTATGGAGGGTGCTGTATACATACATAATACGAGTATATCAATGGCCCCTTACGGATGCAGAAATGCTTAAGTTAATATAGCGGAGCTTCATGTCCTCTTTCTTTTTACATTAGAATGTAAATCTAATGCGCGGGATTACATGTGAATGAACGGCAGTAGATCCCCACGACCTGGGGAAGGATCGTCCGCGGGTAAAGGATTACTTCGCGGCACGTAATCTCTTCTTAATGGCGACCGCGCTTGATCGTTCCTCTTCAAGTCCGTGATTACGGCACCGTCTTTCTGCTCTTATGTAGAGGACATTACGGTCCCATTCACCGGGAGACAGGCCGACTTCCTCCTTAATAACGCGGCTTTGATGAATTCGAGGTGGCACCGTGCTTGAGATATATCGAAGCGGGCCTAATATACCCACCGTGGGACGATAAGAAAAGGGTTCTGGTAGGACAGATCGAATTACCGAAGATTCGTTCTACTCGACCCGGGGAGACTCCTTCCTCCCCGTCGGATTTCGAGCATTCGCCGCGCGTGACGAAGCCTCGTACGATGAATAGGCGATATCACGTTTACGGACGAACGCATCGGCGTAACGTGATCGGAGATTCATCGTAGTTAATAGAGAAGTCTATACAGAGGGATAAGAGCAAAATTTAGATCTCAGGGTTCGTACGTGTCGAATTTGTAAAATTCACTCGTCTCTACGGGAGGGGATATTTTCTTAAACGTTATGTAAATCGCTTTTATTGTGCAGCATTAATAAAATACACATTATAGACGTTGAAACGTAGCGCGGGAACAAAGATCTTTTCAATGTCATTAACATTCGCATACAAATGAAGCTTATAATACACAGGGAGTGAGTGAACGCTTAGAAAATAGTATTGGACAGCATATTATTTGACGGATAATTTCACAAGGGATAATCAACGTGCATACACACATCAACTACGTTATAATATCATCGCGGGGTAAAAATCTTTCTGCAGCTCTTCCCAGCCATCGCGCGTCATTTGCTTTCTACACGCAAATTACAGACGTACGTCTTCGTGCAAGATTGCGATAAACGCTTAGAAATCGTCGCGGCTCTTATTCGGCCGCGGTCGTTCCGTCATCGTCGTGACTATCGGGTCGGGGGTCGAGTCAGTATTGAAGGTCGGTCGCGGCAGGTTGTTAGGAGGGAACGGATTGGAGCAGTATAGATCCGAGGAATGTGTGCCAGCAGTTAGGTCAGCCTCGGGGATGCCTGATTGGCTGGGTCAAGGTCACTACCTGCCTACCTGCCCGCCCGAGAGGCGCCGCGCCGTCGTATCTCTTCCTACGTACGTGCGCTCACGTGCACCGCATCGGCGCATGCCTCCTCGCGCGCACGTGGAAACGCGACCCGTCGCGTCGGGAGCCGGGGACGGAAAGAGAGAGCGCGTGCTGGCGAAATCGCGAGTCGGCCTTTCTTCCGTAGCCTGAAATCGCGCCTCGTTATACGCGCCACGTCAACCGTCGGGATCGTAATCAGCGGTTTTAGGGGCCAGGTCCAGAGACACGATACCTGGGGTCTGAACCCGAGGATAAATACACGTTGCGAGTCGTAGGATAATGCGCGTAGAGCTCTCCTCGCGATGTTGCCTAGCAGGTCTAACGACCGTCGCTCGTTTGTGCATTAGTCGCGTAAGAACATCGAGCGGCGGCGGATGCAGATTTTGTAGAGCGTAACTTTGCCGAGACCGGTCTCTCGCTGTTTCATCGTCAACAACTTCTGCCGAGCGAGCGCGCGGTCGCACGATTTTTACGTGGAAAATCTTGAGCGTTATTATTCTATTATTTTCTCATTAATCTTTTACACGTTAAAAGTCTCGGGTGTATACGCCAGTTGAAAAATATCGAGAAAAAGTCGTCTGAACCTTCCCCGACCGTTTAAACTCTCGCAGACGTTAGTCCATCAGATTATTTGTCAACTATTGTTGACCAGGGCCCACATTCTGCATCCCCTCTTATCGACGAAAGCGCCCGTAAAAGACCCTTTCGGCCAATAAGAATCCTTCAAAATCAATTTTATTGGCACTTTTAGCGATAACAGAGGACTCGAAATATGGACTCAAGATTATTGAATCTTATCTTTTTCTTTTCAGATGTTTATCTTCTTCTAAATTGCCCTTTGTATGTTTCTTTTTTCATTGTCGCGCGACGACATGGCGGATTAGAAACCGGAGTCTGCGCCGTTTGACGCACATTAATTTACCAATTAGCGATAGTCGCGGTGCCTCGTTTTCTCGCATTGCGGACAACGGAGTGGCGCCGGTTTCGCAATCTGCGCGCGATCTAATAAGTACAGTTAGGAGCTTGACAAGTCTCCGACAAACGACGGCTACGCGTCATAATTTCACTCGCGACGAACAAGTACACGTGGAGCGAGCACCGTTCACTCTTCCGCGAGTCTCGCAATTAATTCCGCTGTTATCTGCCGTTTTAACGGCAGATAGATAAAAGTGACATTTATCCGGTAGGTGGACAGGTTTACGGATCTACAGGAAAATAAATAACAAATGAGTCTTTCAATTTTATTGTCTTGTAATAGCAATAATTTAAATAACGATTTTCTATAGAAATTTTTCTTTTTTACGTTGAACGTTACGTAGAGGAGGAGACGCGCGTTCTTTAATTGTGTCGTGCATCGATTAGTTACGCACTGAAAAAAATGATCTTGCAACTGCAGCAACAATTTTCTAGGTGCGAAAAAAATAACCGAGATATATAACTGCACACGGGAAGACCGACTAAAGCAAAAATAACTAAAATTAAAGTGTCGCCGTGTAAACAGCAGGGGCATCTACATTGTTTTGCGTTGCAACATTCACTAATTGTAAGTTTGCTGCACAAAACGCGCATAGTTGTCTCCGCTACTTATCACACCGATGTGGGTATGACAACCACAGATATAGCTGTCCCAAATATTACTTGTTGGGGTCGTCGGAACCTTCCCCGAACGTTTAAAATCTCGCAGAGAGCGCTCGTAAAGGACTCTTTTGGCCAGTAAAAATCCTTCAAAATCAATTTTAGTGGCACTTTGTGCCAACGATTTGTGCCAACCCTAATTAGACATGTGGTAACCATATCGGTCTCTCCGTGCAGGGCTGGGAATTAACTCGTTACTTGTAACGAAGTTACAGCTACGTTGATTACAGATGAGTTACAGTTGATTAATATTTAAACTTCTTCTTCCTCCCCCTCGTGTATCAGGCTTAAAGCCTGTTTTATCCAGTTCGGGTACCTTGAGCATTTGGTTTTACTTCATCTTCGGTAGGCCGTTAATCTTGCCGAAGGAAACCTCCCATCTGGAGGGCTACACCCCTAAAGGGGTATGTGTGGCAAGATACTCTCGGTGGTTGCCACTTTCCTTCGGGAGATTCCGACGAAACCAGCGGTGTCCGTGGACTTGAACTCGGATCTTTTCGTTCGTTGGTTTACTAAGCAGCGCGCATTTCTGTGCGCAACACTCGCCACTCATATTTAGTCGTGAACCCTAAACCTTTCAGATGATATTGCTAGAATGTTGCCGCTATAAATTTTGCAGGCTACAAACAGTTTTCTAACAGCTACAAAAAAATAGCGATAAATTGTCGTTGCGACACCTGGAAATCCACCTGCGTGAAGCGAGATATTTTTTCGAGCGCGCGTATTTCGGAAGTCGATTGATATCGACCATCCGTATCGGGATCATTGATTGCGTCGGAGTGCATATTCACGTCGCAATATACAGCGATTTCGATACCATTGTGCGCATACCGACGCTACATACGCGTACCTCACGTATTCGCAGAATGCGTGACGCAGAGGTTGCGCCCCACCGTTACTCGCGCGATAAACTAAAGTGCACAATATTGCCGTCGCCGAGATTATGTTCTTGCATAGCGCATCGCGTACGTGGCAATCGCCTGCGCCGGCCCGTCCGTCGACCGCGTCGAATTCCGTATGCACGACGCGCGAGGGAAGAGAGGAAAGAGGCTTACGCGAATCCGTGCTGTAGCTGTTACGGCATCACCGTTAACGAGCGGCCCTGCGATACGGCGAGCGTGAAGGTACTTTCATTTCTACCGATGCTCCTTTCGACAGTCGAACCAGCGAAACATCAACTTCCGAGTGGCGATTTCGTTCCGTGGAGAACACCAAGAATTCGCCTTCGGTCACGTTTCGAGGCGCCTTACCTGCTGACACGTCACATTTGAAAGACGGACCGTCTGAAAGTGTCGCTCAGAGAGAATCTTTCATCTCTTCGGTGCCGGAAAGATGTTTGTCCCGTAAAATGCCGCGGAAGAAGTACCTGAGGACAAGACAAGGTCGTCTCTTGCCAAAATTAATTGGAACACTCCATCTTGCGACAGTTGAGAGCGTAATTGAAAGCTTGCGTAAAACCATTGACAAATGACCTGATATGATTAATCGTATCGGTCACTTAGAATATATCGTGTCTCTAATATGTATATTTTGGAATTTCTTGCAGTGAAACATACACGAAAGAAATTGGCTGCCACGACTTACGAAGTAATCCCACGTAGATATTGTTGTCGTTGATGAAAAGTTTGACAGAGAGACGCATTTGTAGACATTAGTCGACACAAATTGAAGGAGTAACGAAGTACGAACTGTTTTCCACGTCACTGTGCTTTAAACGTCTCCATTCTTTTTCGTGGGGAATTTCGATTAAAACATCTCGTCGCGATTTTTCGCGCTGGGCAAAAATGCACCTTGGTTAATCGGGGCGTCCTACACGAGCTAATAGGATTGTTTTACGTGAATTGGAACGTTTGTCGGCATGGGTGTGTCGCGATCGCCGAGAATCGCCATGTATAGCGATTCGTCGCGCCGCACCGATAGAAGCGTCCGAAAAAAAGCCAGCCGGTCGAACCAATCGAGCGTGGTTCGAGGAATCCGCTATAAAAGTGTAATTGTGCACAACAGAAGAAACGAGCGACGTTTGTGGTTTATCCAAGACTGACCGCCTTATTAACCCTGTTAATGGAATCCTACGGTGGCGTCTATCGTGCACCCGCGAATCGGGTCACTCAGATCTGTCGGCGCTCCTCAAATTTTGCGATCGACCGACTTGGATTACGTAGCATCGCACGAGAGAAACCACAAGTATCGAGTTCGTCTGATGATTCCTTCTCCCAACGCATCGCTGCCCATCCCGCATATCTTTGGACGGACTAGCAATTTAATTGTGCATCTCGAATTTCACCCGCACATTTCTGCGCGAAGAATGTGAGAAATCGTACAGACTCGCGCGGAGTCAAAAACTATTAAGAGAAGGAGGGCAGGTTCGACCCCGTCGCTTTTTCTGCGATCGTCTAATCGAAGCGATTCTTGCTTTCCTGCCTGGAATAACATCCGGAGTATCGTCGATCCCTCCTAACGAACGCTTCTTTGCGGGCGCTATATATCGACTTCGCGGCCGGTCGGTCGAGAGCCGACTACCGTGAAACCCGTAACGCGAGCTTCCTCTTCCTCGAGCCATTGTTCTGCTAAATCCGTGACTAATCGAGCGAGACCGATGTAGCGTGATGTTTCATGAATGATGGCAGGATTCCTTTTTTTTCGACTTTACCATCTCTCGTTATTGCGATACCGATGCACAGGCACGTTTTGGCACCTTTGGGATTCACGACTTTCCGAGTTTACGTGAGGAAACAATAGGTCTCTTCCGAAAATTTGAATAGAGTAATTTCAAATAACGTTTTTGTGGAAAAAAACTGAATGGAGAGAAACGTGCAGTGTTGTGCCACTCTAGAAACTCTGCAAGAGGTTCCTCGAATTCTTCCGTCTTCCAAACGTGCGTTTAGGTCTCCTTCAGGGTTAGGAAGTAACTCGTTACTTGTACACGAAGTAACAGTTACAGTTACTTCTTTTTGGTAACTCTAAGTTAACTTCGTTACTTTCTTTCCATCTGCAACTGTAACTTAGCTCAGTTACATTTTTTCGACAACTAGTAACTAATTTAATGATTACTTTGTATATTTTTTCGGGCCACTTTAACCAACTCCGGTTAACTGTAATCGACGATTAACTCAATCAGCAGTGCCGCCAACATGAAGACTTGTTGTGTGTGTCGTTCCTAATTTAATCTTTTTGATGCATGGTATAATTGTAATTTCGCGTATTAACTCCCTGAAAACATATAACAGCTTTAACATATAATAGATAAAACTGTTAAATTGTTACGTCAGTACAACAATGGAATCTGAAACTGCATTTTTTTGATTCTCATATAAACTACTTCCCAGAAAATTTAGATGATTTTAGCGAGAAACAGGGAGAAAGATTCCATCAGGACATCAAATCAATAGAGCAACGATATCAAGGAAGGTGGAATGTGAACATGATGGCTGATTTCTGTTGGAACCTCAAACGAGACATTCTTGTCGAAAAGAAGAAACCTAAAAGACAGTCATTGCGAAGATCTTTTGAATGTAAGAGAGTACGATACCATAAAAAGAAGGAGTAATTTCTCAGTCGCAGTCGTATCTTTTTATATTTTATCTATTCATATTGAATTTTTATTACATTTTTTGTACTATGTTCATTTATATTTTATTTTTTCTAGGGGAGGGTGGGTAGCTGCCCCTCCCTGCCCCAACGAAGGTACGCCCATGGATCTAACTTCAGATTCGTAATCAACGACCCTAAAAATCCCCGAGTAGTAAGTTTCATGCGAATCGGAACAATTTTATAAACATCGCCATATTGGATCCACCATTTTGAATTTGATAAATCTAGTAAAGTATTATGTAACGTAACTTTCTAAATCTGAATTCACGGTGAGAATTTAAAAACTAGCTCACGTTTTTTATTATGGCATAAAATGTACCAAAAAAGTATGTTTTTTGAGGTTAGGAAGAAAAAACGAGCCAACTTTAGAATTGTGACCTCGGATTTGGATTCAGCGACCCAAAATACGTGGGAATTGACTAGTCTGGTCCGCCGGACAAGAAAAAAAATTTTTTGTGGGGCTGTGTAATTCAGCAAAACCAAGTTCTAAGTTAGAAAAACAGATTGGAATCCTTTTGGTTTTCATTTCTTGGGGAAATCTCATCGGAATCCAATAATAAGTGGGGATAAGATGGGGAGATTTCCACACGGGTATAACTAGTTCCATTTTTAGCGCAAAAAGGAAACTGTAACTGCAACTAGATTCTTTGATAAAGTAACTTTCCCAACCCTGATCTGTTTACACGCCAACGAGCATCACCTAGCTGACCGAATCGTTGTTCGAGGCCACGTGAAATTATGCACGACAAAATTGATCGTCTCGTAAACCGACGTCGTGCTCTCATAGGATAATTGCAGAGCAGAGGCAGATTCACCGGGCCGAGATGAAAGGCCCGACGGAGAGGAGGAGGCGGTCGTTTGACCCGGTAGCGTCGCGCGAGTCACGCCGTCAGGAGGCTGCCTGAAAATTCTATTACGACGTTTCGCCGCAAACGATCGGTCGAGTTCCGCGGATCGCGCGGCGCTCCCTCGTGTACAAAGGGAAGGAGAGGAGAGCTATCCCGCCGCGAGATCTATGATCAGTCGTCGCGGCTCGTAATCTCGTCGCTTTTTCGTCGTTACTTTTCGTGGGCGCGGTACTCGAATACCAGAGTGCGCGCTACCCGGACGCGCTCGCCGACAAGCTAGCTCGCCCATCGTTAACCGCGGCTCTCGGCCTCGGTAATTACCGCCGACGAGAGGTCCAGCGTTTTCTATCCTCTCGAGAGAACCGCCCCCCCCCCTCCCTCGCCCGATCCCCCATTCTTACCCGGAGGCGCTTTTGTGGTCGGGAATCTCGGAGAGACCCCCGGGCATCGCGCGCACGTTAGAATCGGCCTATTAGCCGACCATTCCAGCAATGTGGCCGACGAACCAGGACGGGGCGACCTTCCCAAGGCTCTCGTCGTCGGAACTGTAGCCCAGTTAATCTAACTGCATCCGTGGAAAGTAAGGGCAGCCAAGTAGTTGTTTGCTTTTTATCGTTGCCCGTTCTATCAGCTGTGCCATCGCAGGAATCGTCATTAGTCAGGTATGTCGAAAACGGCCATCGCGGAAGAAGTTTGATTTACCGTTAAACATTGCCCAGCTTGGGGTCGACATTTTTCTGGAGACTAGTGAAACGGAGAATACTTTTTAACTTTTTTCTGGGAGCACATTGGTGAGATATGAATATGCGGATAGAATTAAAGCAGAAATCTGGAAAGTTTAGAATTTGAGCATCGATGTTTGAAAAATCGTCGCTTGGATGCACGTGACGTTGGATCATCGTAGTGACCGGACTCAGAGATAGCGTTAGAACCGAGGGGGAAACCGCTGACCAAAATCTTGTACACACCAATGGCCACTAATGGGCATTACTTTATCTTATCATCTTATTTTATCTTATTTATCTTGTTTTATCTTTATAATGCCCCAGCAAGGCCTAATACCCCAAAAATGCCTAGTAATGCCCAGTAATGCCGCAAATTTGTACACCACAATGCCCTCAGCGGTTTTCCCCTCTGTTAGAACCAAGGGGGTAACCACTTGATGTAATCGTGGAACAGTGTCTCCGAAATAATTATGAAATCCTTACGAAATCCCCGTGTAATCGTTTTGTCTTAATTTTCAAGTCTCTGCGCTTGTTAGACAATAGACATTAAATTTCTCGGCTTGTTTTTATTTTTGTAAAAAATTTACCTTTTTTAGTGAATATCCAAATATATATCGTAGTTGACACCTACAAGCGCGTATTCTTTTCATAACAAGACTGAAGTAGTTGCTGTTAGAACAACAGCGAGTTGTAACGTTGATGCACCTTTGCGCGCAAATTTAGAACAATAAACGGAGTGGAAAAAGTGGGAAGCAAGGGAACACGTGACCGAATACTAGAATCTTAACTGAAATTACCTCTACAGGCAAATACTTCCTAGTAAAATAAGAAAAATATATTCTGAGGAAATCTAACAGCTCTTTGGGGTTTAACAACGTTACGTATTTTTAAACGTGCACGTAAGAAAATTATTTGCAATCGGATGAAATGGTGTAATCGGTGGGACAACATTTTATTTAGCTGGTGGTTACTTACCCCTTGGTTAGAACTCACGCAAGAGCGACGTTCGCAAATAGATTAAAGCCTCGAAAAGTCGTTTCGGAATAACAAATAATCGAAAAGATGCTTCACTTGTGTTTTCCTTAACTTACGATTGTACGAAGCAACGCTTGGATTGCACATTTGTCGATTCAGTTAAGCTCATTTCTTGTAAAATTTTCCCTCGTTCCCTTTTTGCCAGCTCGGATTGTGCAGAAAAATACTGATATACATCATTATTTTCTGATGATTGGACGATTCTCTCGATACTCGACTCAATATCTCTGCGATCGTTTTGCAATCTCGCTCCCCCGAGAAGCGCACGAATTACAATTCTTACACGTGTTTCTTCCGCGCGATGTGGAGGAAACTGCCGTAGGAAAGTGCGGCTCGTTCCGCCATTATTGGCCAAGTTTAACACTGGTGATATACAGATTTTACCAATTACGAGAAGTATGTGCAGGGTTAGTTACTGGGGTTCGTGTCTCGAGTGAGTCGAGGATCGACATGAAACCATGGAGGATCGACGACAAGCAAAGCGGCGGACGATTTATTATACCGCGAATTGCCGAGTTTAACGCGATTCTAACACGCGGCCGGCTTTAACGGATAATCCGCGAGTTTACGGCGGTCGTACGGTTCCGCACCGCACTGGAGCGCGGCCCTGCCGCCTTGTCCGCATTCCTGCCGTTTGCCGTGTTCGTTAAGCCGAGGCACCAGGAAGCACGGTGCCTCGTTACATCGTCGTCGTATACTCGTCCCCGCCGCGTCGTTTATTTCAATTGGCCAACAATGGAGACGAGAGACGAGATTCTCCTCGGGGAGAGAAAGTTTATTACGCCTCGGAGTCGACTGCGTTTGATTCTTCTCGCGTCATCTTTCTTCCCCTGCCCCCATCTCTTTCTCTCTTGACGCCCTCTCCTCCCTTTTTATCCCGCTTCCTCTCGCGCGCGTTCGTCGTGAAAGGTGAGGTCGCAGGTGGGATAAATCTGCGAACGAGAGAGGAGCGACACTCGAAACATTGTCGAAAGTAGGCGCGCTGCAGGTGTAACCGGAGTAAGCGCGTATTATTTCGCTCGCAGGAACTTTCTTCTCTCTCAAACTGGCTCTGTTGCTTTTTCGGCTTGTACGCGCCTTCGGATAATAATGTTCAACAACGCTAATGAGGTATAATAACCCGCGTGTCGTTTATTCTCTTCGCAGTTTTTTTTTCTCTCTCTCGGCCATTAGTTCGTCTTATAGCCTTTCCTCGTACTTTTGACGTGTGTTTCGAGGTGCTAAATTGACTCTCAGGATCCGAGAAAGCCCGCAAACGCGACATCTCTCATCTCCATTTTTATAAAAAGGAAGAAGGAGTCTCTTACATTACCTCGTATCTCGCATAATCCGTTTCTCGTCCAGAATTACGCTATCGTAATTCAATGAGACGCGTTTCTAAAACATTTTTTCCCCTCTAGAAATATATTAAACAATACACCGCGTCTTATATGTGTGGATTTATGTTGGCGTAACGTGTGTTAATTCGGATTGGTCAGTTATCCATAGGAGGGATGGTCTCTCCGATTTCCATCATTTCGAAGAAAACCGTCTCCCTGACGAACCCTCATTTTTCTTCATCCTGCCCACCTCTCGTACCGTTACCAATTATTATCCTCGATCCACGAGGAATAACTCCGCACGTTCCTCCTCGAAGCTGGCGCGATTATACACCCGACTGACCGACGGAAATTGTTGCTTATCTCGAAGACGAACGCGTATAAAAGTCGAGCGGAGTAGCATAAAATCACGCGAGCAGCTAAGCATAGACTCGAGTGTGCAGAAAAGACATTCCACGTAAAACAGTAGCAAGATTCTCGATATGATAAAAATTAAGTTTACATAATAACGTCTTGCGTTGACTTTGTTATTTGATACAAATTACCTTTCGTTTG
>NW_011967104.1:361074-379737 GCF_000949405.1 Vollenhovia emeryi | reverse complement strand
TGAAATTATGGTTATTTCAACTATATTTTTCTATCAGTGTAGAAAGAGGATATTTGCATATTCCAAGAGTTAAGATACAAACTTTGTGCATGGTTTTTTATTTTTATATAAAGCGTTGTTCTTTTTCTCTATATTAAATTTTACTCATACCGGCATCTCTTCCTAAAGCCTGATCCACAATGTGCTCTTTGCGTTCAGAAACATTTTATTTTATACAAGTAAATCAAAGCGCTTAAAAAATATATCGACAATATATGTACGATTGTACAATTTTTTTATGTATAATTTATCGACTTGCACAAATTTTTTAAACATATTTATTGACTCTATAAAATAGAATGTTTCATTTGTGGTAGTCTAACTTTCAAAATAGCTTTTAAGCTCATCTGGGTAGGTTTCTAGTTGATAATTGATATTATCAATGTTTTATTTTAACGTTTTTATTAATAGTCTTTCTCGTGCCCTTTAATCAATTTGCCTTGTACATTTGCATTTATTTGAAACTCGGCCCGCGGCGTGGCCGAGGCTTGCACCAACCTTCTTCAGATACTTGCGCACAGTGTTATGGTACAGAAATACGACGTGTGTATCGAGGTCGGAGCCGTTAAAATCGTTGCGTATAGCCGCGCTAACCAGTGGCAGTTCTTTTATCTGCTCGTTTTCTTTCCTCTCTCTGGATCTGCGTCACAATTTACAAATGTTCCGCTAGGCAAGCGTACCGCGTGGGCGAGCGTCTGCAGTCGGGCTTTCCTCTCTTTCTCCTTTTCTCTCCTCCTCCCTATCTTAACCCGAATCTTGTCGGCACCGGGAATGCGCGCCTTCTTTTCCCTCATTCCGCCGCATATGTTAAAACCGGCGGTCCTCGATTACCCCGGGCCATTTCGTCCACTCTAACAAATTTGTTTCACACGTGCAGCGGCTACCGTTTCTTTACGTTGCGTTTCACTTTTCTTTTTTTTTTACGCTCATTGATTTCGCGCGATCCTACTGTAGATCATTGTTCACACAGGACTCTCGATTTTAATTTTGTCTTCCCGACGATTCTCAACCTCGTAGACTCTCGGCACCCAATCCCACGATACTCCCCTATTGTCCGTAAACTTTTTGCTTTACATATCTCTTTCTACAATGGTGCATTATGATCGCATAAATTGCATTGATTTTTTTACACATCATCGCTTTCACTCCTCTCGTGCCGTAAGTATCCGCACGAAAAGAAGAAAAGAGAAAAAGAAAACGGGAGCCGAGAAACGTACACGTCTGCGTACCCGAGCGTGTTCTCTTTTCTATTCCCTCCGCCCCCTCCCTCCTCCCCCCCCTCTCTCTCTCTCTCTCTCACTCTCTCTCTCTCTCTCTCTCTTGACAGTCGGAAGATAAACGCCGCGTTTCTTCTACGTATCTCAAGGATAAAGCAAACGAGCGAAAGGGAAAAGTCAAGTACACGTTCTTGCGCGTCCGCGTGTAGCCGCGGCGATAAACGTCCCAGGGCGGCGTATCTTACCTTTGATTACGGTACACGGGATACGTATGTAGGTTAGAATGTGGGTGGACCCTAGTTCTCTCTGGCTCGCTCTCCCGCTTCTCCACCGTGGCGCGTCTACCACGTGCTCCACCACTACCACCACCAGTGCATGCGCGCCCACATCGGTACCGCGCGCGTAATGGCGCGCGGAGATCGGCGATCGGGCCGGCCCGATCGAATTATCGATTAGAGAGCGCCGGCTTTAATCTTGCTCCGCGCGCCTCTGGTTCCTAGATCGATCGAATATTCCCTCCCGCTTAATTTAATAAGCCCGGCGATACAAGTAATCGCAACTAAGTAATACGCAACCACCGTCGTATCCGCGGAGAACGAGAGCTCGCCGTCGTGCCAGATCGCATCGCGCCGATACCGTCGTAATTCGATTATTTATCTCGCGGAGCGGAACATTTCTTTTCACCGCGCGTGTACGATGCGCGCCCGCTTGGCACGATGGTTTGCAGCGCTTCTTGGGCGCGCGCGCGCGTTACGATCTTGGAAACGTCTTTGTACCGGGAGGA
Source organism: Vollenhovia emeryi (assembly GCF_000949405.1). Lineage (NCBI taxonomy): Eukaryota > Metazoa > Arthropoda > Insecta > Hymenoptera > Formicidae > Vollenhovia > Vollenhovia emeryi. Next base: position 377,697 of record NW_011967104.1, on the reverse strand, counting down.
TCGATGGAAAGATACTGCGGAATATGCCGACGTCTCGAGCTGGAAATTACCGCGAGATGGAAAACGTTGGCGGCCCCGTCCAACTCCAACGGGGAGAACATTTCCAGAATTAATTCCGCGCTCCGTGCGCGCAATCGCCACCGACTCCTCACGGCGAGAGCGAGCGCAGCAATCGATAAGGCGGCATTTAAATTTCAGATCGACTCCGCGGGATTTAATCTGTCGATCCTATCGAGAGTCGTAGCGGAAGCGACAGCGTTTCCTGCATTATCCCGTCCGTTGCCAGGTATTATTACCGAGACGCGCGGGAGACGCACGCGCGTCTTCTGCCGCGATCGGCCGCGCCGGGGCGAATCATCCTCCGATATTAATCCCGCTAAAAGGAACACCGCGAGCCGCGAGAAAGCCCGCAAAAACTCGATTATACGACTAAGTATCTCGTACCTCAGGGACCGAGAATTTCCAACCCCGCCGCCTCTGTAATAATACGTCCACGCGCGATCGCGTGATGGGGTTTCCCTCGGTAACTCGGAACACTTTGCAGCTCGGCCGTGGTCGGCAGTGGGAAAGGCGTGCGCACGTGGTGAACACGTTGATTCCCCGTATATGTAACGCGGGATACGTATTCTATCGCATTATGTGTACACACGCGCGATGTGTGCGAGCATCACCGCGAGTCGAGTGCTTAGGGGCCGCTTAGGCGCGACGACGGCGGTCATCCGCGCACGCTCGCTCGCGCTTTGTAATCGTTTAATGGCCCCCCCATCGGCGAACATGACGTCGCGTCGCTCGCAATAAGAGCAATCTCTCCCCGCGAGATAGCTCCGCGCGGGATATTTTTCTCGCGCGTTTATCCGCCTTCCCCGCTCAATCGGGGTATTATCTTAAACTCCTTGCGCTCACGCCAGCCCGTGCGATTCTTTTCTCGCACGTTCTCCCTTCACGAATTTCGCGCGCGCCTGCCGATCTGATAACACTGTTCCAAGTACCGCTGCGCGCGAAATTATCCGCCTCGCGATATATCAGTGGATACGAAACTTATTCCAAGCTGCCACCAGACGGTTCCAGGTACATTTTAATGCCGGGCACAAATCGATCTTCGAGAATCTCGAGGAATTTTCAAGAAACGTCGCGTTTCTTCGCATCGGCAAAAGAATTTATTATCGCTGATGATAATAATAATTATTTATCACGGCGCTTTATAATGACATTATTTGTACTGTAATTTCTGTTACTTTTTGCAATGCATTTTTTTCTTTTACTTTATGATACCCTCACCGCGAGCGACGATCCTTCTTGAAACCGCAGGGACCAAAACCCAACGCACGGACGAAAAGAAAAAAAAACCGTATAACTTCCTAATAACCGGTGCGCAAGAGCAGAGCGGAGTCATTTTTTGCGGGAAATTCTATGCACACGCACCGCACCTTGGTAGACGTCGGCTAAACCGACGTCTATGTAATATATAGGTTCTTGCAGACGGGAGAGGCGAGGCGGTCACCTCCCTCGTGGAATGTGCGGTCAGTACCCCACCTCATTCCACGCACACGTACGCCTGGCACGCAAACTCGTGCGTGTGCACCGTAGGGACGCGCACATGGCGTCGTAATACTCGATCGTACAAACCATGGACGTAGGAATACCTGGACGGAGCACAGTGCCGCGGGGGTGGTCCACAAAGGGTGAGGGGAATGAAATGTCTATTGTAACGGACATGAAGTACCAAGATGGCAACGCTCGATAGTGTCACGGAATGTAATCTATTTTCACGCCTTAGAAAAGAATAGAGCTGTCTCACTTGGGAAAAATGTAAACACAAGTTGAAATCTCGAAAACTGGCAAGGTATCAGGAGAACAAGATCGGCAAGGAGGTGGCGTTATCTAAAATTCCAAGGATTTTTCAAAAATTCCGAGAATTTGAAACGTCAAATCGCGATAATCAGGAATCTCGAAAAGTGGCAAAGTATTAGGAGAACATAATCAGCAAAGAGGTGGCGCTATCTCAATTTCCAAGAATGTTTCACAATTTCCAAGAATTGGAATTCCGAGAATTTCAAACTTCTAATCTCGGGGAAAAAAGTATCAGGAGAATATGATCAGCAAAGAGGTCGCACTATCTACAATTCCAAAAATTTTTTTAGCATTTTCAAGAAGTGGAATTCCGAAAAGACTGAAGAACACAGCCGGGCAGCCAATTTCAAATGTGCTTTACTACACGTAAAGAATTGTCTCTTAAAAATTTATCCTGAAAATTGTGTAATCGTGGGACATTGTGGCATTCAAAAAAATTTTATGAGACTTTTGAAATCTTACCGCACATTCTACCAGTAACATGTGTATTTAAAGGAGTGTTCGAAAGCCAGAAATTTTTGTGGAATTAGCCAAAGAGTTTGTGGATAAAAACGTGGATATCCGGAGCACCCTATATACGCCGCGGTACGCGTGTTATTACGAGCTTGCGCGTCCTGACCGTTGCACGCTCGCTGATGGTCCCGCACGAATATCCCGGCGACGACGCGTCGGCGTGCCTTGGAGACGTGTCTGGCGTAGATCTGGCGGGCGTTCGTGACAGCGCGTGATGATCCCCGGCCATTTAATTTCCGCGTACGGTCCTCTTACCGACAATTTACTCTCTCACGAAACACACACGCGCACACAGTTAGGTAGAGCACATAATTATCGTAGTTAATGATAATGAGGCGTAATGACCGGTCTATTACCGCGTGGTTTAATCATAATACCCCTCGGGACTGATCGCTTTATGCCGCCGACGTTACTGTCGATTGTGCCCGAGCAAATTTAATAAATGCAGCGAGGATTAATTAGGCGCACTCGCGTGCTTCTCGCTCGAACCGCGCTGACGACGTATCGACGTCAGAAAAATAACTGAGAACGTTCCCCGGGTACGAGAGACCTGCGAACGATACATGATTCTTGTTATTTCACCATCACGTTGCTGGAACACGTAATTAGCACGGCCTGCGTGCGTGTGTGATAATGATTTTTATATTAACTATACGTGAACGCGCGCTACTTGAGGATGTCTGTAGAGCGGTGTTACTCCTTCTTGTTCCCGTTCTCGCTGACGTCTCTATCGGCCGTCAGCGAGCGGACGAATTTGATGAATTAATTGGCGATTGAAAGATTCAAGAGGACGACTAACCTGTGTTTACTTAAATTTAATAAGTTAAATTACGCACCGCAAGAAACTTAACGGCACGACAAGATAAATTGTAGCAATTATCAACGTTTTCCTTTTTGTTCCTCCTTGAAATCCATACGGAGTCGGACGAACGCTTTTGTAAAGATGTTTTTTGTCAAAGTATTTTTTCAAAAATATTTTAGAGATAACGCACCATTTTTTTTGCCGTACATATAAATACAGGCACAAAGAATCCTGCATAGCAATCGTCGGCGACGTGCAAACCCTTCAATTCTTTTGTGCCGAATCTCTCTCTCTCGCGCGCGCGCGCGAAACAAATAATGCATCGAGAAAATATGCGCATATTAATAAAGCTTTATTTTTTCGCGTACGACGGGTCGTGGGGGACCTGTATAGCGGGTCCTCGGAATTGAAGTTAAAAGAAGCAGCACAAAGCATGCCTACATTGTAAATCGGCCGCAGCTGCGATTCTTCCTATCGAGCGTGCGCATTCACGCGAGTGCATTTTACGAGGGAATTCGAGATCACCTTCGGGAGGGCCACGCCGCGCCGGTTTCCGGCGATCCTCCTCGGCAATCCGCCTCGCACTCCGTGTGCCCGCGGCGGCTCGCTCGCTCGTGAATTTGTTCTATTTGCGCTCAATGCGCCTCGCCGCTACGTATCTCCCCGCGTAATTCATAATTTTTCAGGATAGACACGCAAAGTGCGCGCAGCCTATAAGTATGCACGAAACTTCTCTTTTCCCGAGGCGGGTGAGCGAACAGTAACAACGGCCGCAAACAATTTTGCCGACGTTCGCTCACCGTCGTTAACTCGGCTCAATGATATCTCTTGCTTCCTCTTTTTCTGAAATAAAGTTGGCTATCCGAGAATCGGCTGACTAGATTGGACTCGTAATTGAGGCAATTTGTGTTTTTCTAAAAAGCGCAAGAAAAGATACTCCATATTGTCCAAATAAAATGCTACGCTAGAAAATATTGTACCCTGAGATTTCATACAATTCTTCATGATCGACGGATCATTCCGACGGGGACAGAATTTAACCGGTCGATTCGTAAGTGCGCATTTATGAATATTCCATAAATATACTCTGCAATGTTGTGTCCCTACAAGCTACGTAGCACCTTAAAACTTACAGAGGGAAGATCTCGATGCCGAACAGACGCATTACTCAAATATTTTTCCGCGAATTGTCCTAGTCACGTTAATTCCTAAGTAGTGTACAAACAAAAGCCTTGTAAGTGGAAATAATCACGAGGCACAAGCTGTATTTTGCAGTCTCTTAAAACTGTGGCGCCTGTTTGTAGACTCGGTCGACAGCAAAGTCAATATTAGTTTTCTAAAGTTGAACGCCGCGCCGGAACCGCGGCCCGAAATCCCGTAGAATCGGCAAAACGATTATCGGCTCCGGTCGGACGGGCCGTCGGACCGATTCCCGGAGAAACGTTCTCTCGGCCGCGTTCGTGTTCCTCCCAGCTATAAAGGAGCGCGAGGCAACGGGGCGGCGCGGCGCGGCGCGGCGCGGCGGTGCGAAGGAGCGCGCGATTTTGCAGAAATTTTTCGCGGTGCCACGCGAATAGAGTACTCGGTCAGGAATGCCGTTTTACGATTGTCGGGGCACGGGGGAGAAGGAGATCGGCACCGATTCCCTCCTCTTCCTCCGAGCGCGCTCGTTTGTGTGCACAGAGAGGGCGAAACGCGCTCTCATCGTGCGCTCTTCGCATCGCCGGCCGTTGCAACCGGAACCGCGCTGATTTTCTCGACGAGTACCTTCACCCTTCGCCCGCTGTGCGTATCCCTCCCCGGAGCCCGCCACGCACTGTCGTTATCCCATTGGGACCAACGGATCGGCCGGTCGGTCACGTACACGAGGCAAGGTCCTGCGTTCGATTTATGCGCGCGCACGCCCCTCAGCAAGGATAAGTGAATAATTGGATTGTAAATTTTCTATCGCGCGCTGGCGTTGAAATCATCTCGGGCGCACCGGGCGAGGGTAGCCTGTCGCAGGCGCGCTTTGCCCCCCCCGAGACAATTTGCGGTCTTCTTCCTGTCATCATTATCTTAGTCTTGTTTCGCGGTCATTAGACGTTGGAGGAAACGAGATATCTTGCGAGATGACGCCAGTTCGGCCAATACTTGGGTGGGGACAGCAATTTTCACGAAATGCGAGAGAATTCCAACTTAATTATTTATATGGAAGAAAAATTGCAGTTCGTTATTTATGGAAGTACTTTTTGACCCGCCGCTGTAGTAAAATATAATCGGCCGGCTCCGCCTTTGCTATTCAAAACTTCCGTTACGGTGTTTTACACTGACAAATGCTTATTCAGTGCGTTGTGGCACTAAAACACAGCGTGGGCTCGAACGTGATCGGATTCAAAGTGCCCAGGGAGGTTAAATTTCACGCTGCTAAATTTGCTTTTACCCCCCCCCCCCTAAGGTTTTGTCAAACATTCGTGACAGAGACAATAGTCGGCTTCTTCGTAAACGATCGCCCGTTCGGCGACGCGGGATCCGGGCGTCGGATGACACGTAACGATAGTGCGCTTCTCGGTACGGCGGGCGCACGGGAATGCACGGGGATGTGCACGAGGGGTGGTCCGTAAAGTCACAAGAAGCCTCCTCGGCTTTTCCGTTTCGGCAACTTTACACCGGCAGCTTTCCCCTTTCGTAATCTCCAGCCACCCACGTCAAACGCGCTCCGAGCCCGGCGTTTTCTTTCAGATAAGGCCCGATATCGCCGCGTTTCAGGTTTCGAGCACGCCCGCCGAGGAACGTACCGAGAACTGACGCAGATAATACGCGTAACGATTACACGATAATAACGCGTATCGCGGAAGCTCAGCGCCACTCTGCTGCGCTTTGTTGCATATTGCACGGAGTTCGGCGAGGAAAGCACGACGCTCGAAGTTGAAAAGTTCGCTGGCGAAAGGATATTCTCGTCGCGTTCGCCCGGCCACGATCGGTAAATAATAAATTCGGAGGAGTAAAACTAAAAGTGAATGTAAATTTGGCAGCCCTATCTCCGGTTGCGATAATGATCCGTTGTGTCCGCTTACAACCGAATTGTTACGAAGATCGTGGCCCGCGGAATTACAGGGTAACCACATTTGGGTCGCACTTTTGGACACAGCGGCGGGCGCAACCCAAATATCGTCCCCCTGTAATTCCACGAGTCATTGCGATGCGCAAATCACGCGTTTCTCCTCCGTTGCAACTCTTAATGCCAAGCCGCAAGAATTTAAGAAAGAACCGGCGAAGAGAATACACGCCGGGACCAGGAAGAGCCTCTGCGATCGTGTGCCGTACCATCGCGCGCGTGTAAGAAGTAACGAAGTTGGGCGAAACAACGCAGAAGAAGGCGGAAGAGAAGGTTTACCGAAGACGGGGAAGAATGATGGGGGATTCGAAGAGACGGTAAAAGAAAGAAGCCGTGGTCTCGACGCAGCAGAACTGAAAGCCGTTCGGACTGCCGAACGAAGAAACTGAAGAACGGGGAGAGGCCGGCCGATTCTTCGCCGACGAGCGCGGAATACTTGAAGACGAGAGTTAAGGCGAGATCAATCGCGAAGTGCTGTTTCGCTGAGACAACGAACGCGGTTGTTACGGCAACGATGCTGACATTTTTAGCGAAACCGTTTGTCACATTACGTTGTTAACGTAGAAAACGTTCAATTTCAAGTGGAAAACCGTCACTTGATGTCCGATATAGTTAAACATTCGCGCCCTGAGTTACACAATCGACAACGTAATCGTGAATCGGAGCAACCTGTTTGCTACTACGATTAAACGCGATACGAGGGCGATCACGCCTTGTGATGTAGACCGGGGGGGGGGGGGGAGCTCGTTTTCTATCGATTATAATCGCAGCTCTTCCCGACGTCTATCCTCCCTGCACGATTTTGAGCTTAATAGAAACAACACCAGCAGGCTCGTATATAACCGCATCGATTAATTAATTGCTATTACTATCTTGAATAATGTCCAGCCGTAAAGTGAGTTTGGTTCAACCATTATCGCTTCCTGGTTACCTTTTTCGATTATTATTGATACATTGGATCAGACGGAACGCAATCAGGAGTATCGGCTATCAGTGTTATAAAGCGGACGATGGATTAACTTGAATTATGGTACCGTTATCGACGATATTAAAAGAACAGGATTGCGCACTTAATTTTTGATCGGATGATCGACAGTCGTTTCTAACGAGAGGCGAGACTCGTGCTTCAGACGCCTTGTGTTTCGAGCATTCCGAGAGGCTGATGGATAAAAAGCCGATTGAGGATTACGACGTGGCATAAATTTGCATGCGCCTTAATCCCCGCGATTCTTCGCGTTTTATTTTTCGCGCGACTGTAATACTCATTTCTTGCGAATTACATGATCCTAGGCGATGCTCTCGCGAAACGGTACTACGGGCGGTGTAACGGCAAAATTGCACAAGCGGCGGAGTATAGCAGAAGCGCGTTATGCGCGGTAAATGCACGCGGCAAAACGCACGAGGGACGATCAACGACGAAGAATTATTTGACAGCGCGTCCGAGCATTTTTACCCTTTTTCTCCCTTTCTTGCTACTCGCTCAAGCCGCAGTTCTTAACACCGCTGTGAGACGCGAAGATGGCCGTCATATTTCAGCGTTTTAACTCGCGATTTCTAACTCGTTCTTGCGTGCCGCATTTACTACACTTGCGGTAGCGCGGAGAACAGTTTTGCAGTCCTGCATCATTATTTAATGTCGTTATTCTGCTTTCGAAATCGTAATAAAATCTCGGGCGAGCGAGTAATGAAGAAAAATTGATAATTTTCTATCTTTAGTTCAGTCATTTGTGCGTAACACAAATTTATACAACTGTAAATTACACGAAAAGATTACACGTATATATGTTTAATTTAATCATCGCTTATTATCTCATCGTTAAACACGCTGGCCGTCCTGAAATCAGCCGAGAGCTGATAGTTGGTGGAGAGAGTCGAGGAATTACATTCGAAATTATACTTTTAGATACTCGTATCTGTAGCGCACTGGAGATTACGACAACCAGTTTCTGCACTCATGAAACAGGTTAATCATCCCCGTTGCCAATAAGAAAATCACGCAATTTATGCTAGACCATCGTTGGCAAGAGATGCACACTCTCGCGATATAACGAGCGTTACGAATTAACCCAATAAATTACGTAACGCATTTGTCACCGTTGCAGAACTAGTTTGGCCAATTGTTTGCTATTATTTGCGCCTTGCCGTGTCGGGTCCTCTTTCAGCGTGCAGCAGGATTGTCCTCGTTATTGTGTAATCAGTTGGGATTCAAAAGATTGTTTCACGTAGTAAATGTTATATACGCGTACTTGTGCAACATTGCGTTTGATTCGTATTTCAAATGGACTGGTAGTTTCACAACTAGCGTTTTTCTAACATGAAATATTAGAAATTTTCCTAGGTCCGCAATTATAGTCGTGGTTCTGCTGAAAGGCTCAACTAAGACGAGTCTTGAGACATGATACTGTCTAATACGCGAACCTTGAGACTAAATTTGATGTTTGTTTGTAATCTCGATTTAATAGAGATTCTCAAAGGGAGTTTTCGTGTCATCTAAGAGATTTGATTCGGGAAAAATTGCGTGTCGCCGCTTCAATCAAGACGAAGGTCCCCTTTTCAGCTGAATACAGTTTCAGTTGATCTTTAATCACAATGTAACACTATTGACCGTCCGTATCTCAAGACGTGAAACTGCAATCTGAGTATCTCACCTGATACACTCTTGAAACGAGAATTGAGAAACGACTGTAAATACGGGTCTTGATCTTTGATAGTGTTGGTTACGTTGAATAGAGATGCTCTATATTGTTAATTATATAAATATCACGCCGCTTCTATGAGCTTCAGACTGTAATATTCATTTGGATTAGTTTATTTTAGAAATATGGTTAATTTGCAAATAAATTGGATAGTTAAACGTCATAACGTCCCGTGCAATAATAAATGTCCTCGTTCCCGTGGCGTTTGCTCCGCGGCAATTAATTAATTATTCTCTGTCTCTTTCTCCCCCGGAAACTTTCGTTTCGCTATTAACGATATCGTAATGAAACGCGCGAGCGTGGCACTTGGTAATATTCCGCCTAGCTGAGAATGCACCCGCTTTAATTGCGTTATCTAACAAACCGCGAAGCGTAGATGCGTGCGATTTACAATTTAGCATAACAAAAGTGTGCCGGTTAACGGCACTCGGCTAGTCTCTATTAATTGAATGGGCTCACAAAACTGCACGATGCGTATAATTGCACCGTCGTGACGCGGCTCAACCTTACGCATTACATCAGTGGCATGACATTAGTTCGTCAATAGGCACCTGTCACACGTTTTGAAAAGACGTTACCGTTTTTGCCTGGCGTAACGAGGAAACGCCGCGCGGCCGAGGAAGAAAGCGGCGAGGACGGCGCTCGCGCGTGTTTTGCGAGCCAAGCGAGGGAGCAGAGCGGACACGCTCGATCGCCCGTGCGAGACAGTCGGGAAGGACGGAAGCACGCTTTAAAATCGAAAAGCCGATCGGGCCGATGGGATTAGAGGGACTATCAAGCTCGTGATTGATCAGACGAACGAAAGAAAGGCAACGGCTTCCTATCTTTCCTGCCGTATACCTGCTAGAACAATGCGCGTTGAGGTACAGGTGGCTCGAACACAAATATCGAGCCATAACTTTTTAGATTGTCCCACTTTGACGTGACAGAGTCATTTACCACTCATCGTTATTTGCCACAGTGGTGAGTAAAAATGGGGGTGTGCGTCGAATTGCGGCGGCGCAAAAGAAAGTAACCCAATCATCGTGCAAATACTGACTTGACCTCGAGCCACGTGTTGTCGCAGGGGATGAAGGATCCTTATACGATTCTTCGCGAAAGAGGCCACGTGCGTCTATCCGTAGTCATCAAGTTAAGAGCTCTTCGCAACAAGTGTGCGGGTGATGTTACAGGTCAGAGTGATTTCTGCATTCCTAAGGGGAATCGGAGTACAGTGCGCCCTATTGAAAGCGTATATTCACCCACACGAGAAGTCGCACAAAACGAGCCTTTATGCTCGTGTCAGATACCTCATACGCTGCGTAACTCTCTCAGCTCTCGAGAGCAAACTGAAATCGTGCTACCACGTATCATCTAAGATAGGGCTTGCGTAATACTTTCCTCTTGAACCATTTTCACGGAACAGATAGCGGATAAATAGCACTATTTAATCTGATCTCGCGTCCAACTTAATTTAACACCGCCAGCTCAGTTGCCTCTGAATTTACGTTCGTGCACGTACAGACACACACTTGGCTTGTTTAGATTAGATTTACTGTAATTAAGATTGTCCAAAGTGAAATTTAATTTATTTCAATGTTTCCGCGCCGCCGTCCCCCTCTCGCACGTTTTAAACAACCTCGCGCTCAAAACCCGACGTCGTAATTATCTCCGAGCGGTGGCAATAATTCCGCGGCACGAAAGTACGCCGCAAAGTTGCCCGGACTCGGTCGCATAGTAGCGCAAAATTATTCTCCGCGTTTATAGGGCACTTGTGCAAATAAGATCACCACCGCCACCGCTACCAACGACGGCCGCCACGGCGGTATTACGGTCGTGTTGCGATGGCGGGACTATGTTGCAAATTTAAATTTAAATGCCGGGTGCATGCCGGCGCGCGTATGTGAGCCGCATCAGCTTCGTGAGGGCTCCAGGATAATAATTAAGAGTAAGGAGACGGGCAGGCGCGGGATAACCTTCGCCTCCGGTGTCTCCTTCGACGATACCTCTAAAGATCACGCTCGTTTGCCACGGGAGTGAGTCGCAGCTCGTTTAGATGTTACGTGACGAGTCCAGGAATCTCCGAATAAGCATCAAAGAAATTACGATAAACGCTCCCGGCGTACATTTTATCCGGCCATCCGTGCCATAAGTACCATGTTTTTTTTTTACGTGTACGATCATCTCGCCACGTTTGAAATAGAGACGTGAAATGTATATAGAGGCTTCGAATCTTTTGGTCCCCTCGTATGAAATGATATAAAGGGATTTTTGGCGCGCGTAAAAGTACGTGGATTCACGATCAACGAAGGGATACGTAGGGAAATTTCGTTTCATGTGTTCCGGCGATTACGGTCTTCATTTTTTTTTTTGTGATTTACGTATACGTAAACGATACTTTCGCCGATACGGAGTACTTGGTGTCGTTTACCTTCTTGAATTATATTATAATGTGCCACGTGAGTGGATGTTGCTGCGGTAATCAGATGCACACGTGTGTACATTCGTGACGGCTCAAGGCTCCAACAATAATTAAGAACAAAGATACGCCATTCCTGGCTTTGCCTCGGGAGAGGGAGCTCTGCAACAGCGATTTTGCCCCTCCGATGCATTGCGAAATGACCCTATCGTTCAGCCTGCATCTTACGTCTACTCGGCTTTATCAATTTCACGCGCAAATCCAACGAACTTTGAATTCTGTATCGCAATAAACATAATTTACGCGAAGCGAATATCAGCTGCCCCTTAAACATCTATTCTTACCTGTCTGACTTTGCTTTTACCTGCGAATACGTCGCTCACGTTTCAAGTAACATAGCGAGAAATCGATTTTTCACATTTTTAGGGATACTTTACGTATATAATATTTTTACGCGTAAAATCCATTAATGTTTATGCGGAACTTTACACGGAGAGAGTTTCCTCTTGAAATGTATCCTGAAAGTCACGTGGGACAACATGGCATTTCGATAAATGTCAAAACACTCATAAAGTTCTTGAAAATGCCACGTTGACCCACGATTACGTGATTTTTAGGGTAAATTTTAAAAGAAAATTCTCTCCCCGTTTACTTTTGTAGAATGTTACCCCATAGAACGTGCTATCGTCATTCTAAGATAATATACTGACGAAAATTCCAAAGATATAGCAGAGTTTGCAGGGGCATTCGTGACGGCTCAAGGCTCACGCAATAATTAAGATTAGAGGCACAGCACGAGAGACTCGCCTCGGGTGCTCCCCTAGCCGGGCGTGGTGTGGCGTGGACCTCGTTCGCCGGATCCTCCGTGATGAATCCACGAATTAACCCAAGCCGCATAGCTTATTTATCACAAGCCGCATTATGCAACGCTGCACGCGCTGCGCCTCATTTTTCTTTCTCTCCCTCCGTTACCTCGCTCAGGGTATTGCCATAACGTTGGTACGTGCCACTAAACACGCTTGAGTTCACTCCATATCCTCTCATTTGTCTTGAAATAACAGAAATATCATGTAATCAACGGGGTATCCTCTTCACGAAACGTACTTTCGCAAAAAAACGAACAGATTGACAAATATTTTACCCTTAATCGTCGCATTTCTCTCTGAGAGGATCCTGAAAATGTTCTGCTATGCGGTCCGTGACTTATCCTGTCATTATTTTGTGCATAAAAGCTAATAAAAAGATTTACCAGCGCAAAATCTATATTCGAATGTGTCGGTAAAACAGACAACTTTAGGATCCTCTTAAGGATGTATTGGACGTACAATCTTAGACAAAAGTGCATGAAATTGGAAATACTTAAATATCTACTCTTAACGCATAGTAAATCTAGATGTAAGAAACTTGAACGATAGTTGGAGTCTTATTTGTACTCCTACAAAGGTATTTTTCACTTTACAAATGTTTTTTCCTGAATTATTTGTGATTTTTTTCACTTATGAGCCTAAACTTTTGATAGTGAAAATACTCTGATTTCAATTCTTAATAACGTCAAATATTTTCAAAACTAAAAATTCGTGCCGACTGCACGAATATCTCAAGTTATATTTTATTATATTTTATTTCTTTAAAACGGTGCAGCAAAGACTATTGAAACTTGGTAGATATTGTCATCTATTCGTATACTAGATGTATAAAAAAATTCAAAACACTAGCACTATTTCTTCTACATTTTTTTAGCTGTTTTATCCGTGAAGATCGGCTTTTCCCATAAGAGTACGTGTAAAATCAGTGTAAATTAAAATAGTTATATCTCAGCAACCGTTTAGTGGATGCATTTTTACTTTTCTGCAATAAATTGGGAAGACTAAAAGAACAATTTCACAAATTTTTAGCGAATTTGTACTATTTTGAAGATAGGTCCGATACATCCTTAAGGGCGCCGAGATGCTGCCAAGTGTCATTGATACTGTCGAGGGGAGGAAATTTTCTTAGAAGAAACGAGATTTCTTGTACACGCCGTTGTTCGCTCCTTACGTTCTATAATCGATGCACACTCGGGATGCATAATCGCGCCGCGTAGATGAGGCACCACGGCTGGGCCCCGGTTGAAGCTGAAAGGGGAGAGAGAAACAATCGAGCTGTAATTACGGACGTTAAAGGTGATAAATCGGCACACGGATGGAGCTGGACGATTATAAGCTCGGATCATAAATTTGCTTAACGATAACGTGCCGTGATAATAGGATACCTCTCTCTTGCGCGTCCTCCCCCTTTTCCCGTCCCGTCTGATTTCCACTTGAGACGGGGTGCGCGGTAATGAATTTAAACTACTAAAAACTTTCCCTGTGTGCGAGAGATGTGCTTTTTGCTCGCGCGCTCGTTAAATGGGCGGTGAGAATGCAACAGTTGCTCTATTAACACTACGGACGTGTGTTCTTGTTTGATATCCCAACAGATTATCTCGCGATTCCTAATTTATATGCAGGCAATATTACCGGAGCGCAAAGAAATTGTATGCCGCATAATTATTTCCATGGGATTACATTATAGCTATAGAAGAAATAATTATATTTTGTATTACTATCTCGGTACATAGCAACATATACAATTGTTTCTCTTTAACAGTAATTTCTCGATAAGAAACTCGCGATTATTTCCGCAGCGACGCATCGCTTTTCATCTCGGTTCTTAAATCCGCGGTAGATCTTGACAGGAATTAATCAGACTTTTTCATCGGAGTAGCAGAAAATGTTCTCGGTTTTCTTCAGTCTTTTTTCTACTTAGTTTCCATTTACCGACCTGACGTCTTGACAGTCTCGTGTTGTATCGTAACGGGTTTCCCGTTAACACGATATTCCTCCTAAATCATCGCGCGACCACGCGTGAGATTATTTTAGGATACACGAAAACGATCGGCAGGCTCGGCCCAGGAGGGATTAAAAATGTCAACACTTGCCGCCACAAGATCTAAACTGGTGCAACGACGGATCGGGTTCAACGGGCTGGTCGTTGCGACGTCTCGTATTTCCAAAAGCCGAAGAGATCGAGCCTCAAAAGGGATTTCTATCTCACGTGGAACGTTAAGGTCGTTGAAATACCGTAACTGGAGTCACGTAGGCGGTTTGTGTGACACATTTGACGTTTTCTTTTTTATTTATGCTGAAAGTAACACCTTGAAAAGAAAGGTAGGAGGAACACGAATCAATCGACCGCGTTATCTTATATGAAGGAGCCTAAACTATATTTAAGAACTAAAAGGATACGTGCCGTGAGTGAGTTAGTCGCTCAAAAATATCAAGGCAATAATTTAAATTGCTGAATAAATATATGTATTCGTCGCGTCATCTTCATCTTTGGTATAATAAAAGATAAAATATTTCTCCTCCGCGTATTTCTACCAAACAATACGAAAGCCAAGTGGCAACGTAACGTGCTTTCAACGTGTGTAAGAATTTACACCGTAGCGTCCTACGAACGCTCCCAAAAGAGCTCTTCTTCTTTTTCCACGAATGATTCTTTTATTATCCAATCGGGGTTACTCCAGGAATTCGATGGTAAAGCGACCGCGGATATAAGTCGAGGATACCGGCCGTGTTGCGTTTTACGAGCTCGAGATGGAAGAAAGGGAAAAGGGATGGATGCGCCTTTAAACTGTATTCTAACAGAGTTAAATGCCGTTTCCTCTCTTTCTCCCTGTCGTTACCTAAAAGCGCGTTGCAGGACGCATCTCGTGGACGCGCGGAGACCGATGAGGCAGAACAAAACGCGCGTTAGTCTTGACGTCGCCGGGGGAAACTATAAAAATTGTCGTAAAATCCGCTGTATACTTTACGCTCCCCCCACGCGTGAGAGTTAGTTTTAGACCATAGACACCGAGAGCTCGCGACAGCGCTGGGATCTTCGTGGAAAGAAGGGTTTTATCTTCGTCGAGGTTGAAACGTCCACGCGTGACGGCATACGGACATAAATTACGTTTATGTCTTTCTAATTTTCGCTATAAACCAGCTCGCGTGCGATGCACCCGTCGGGTCTATGGGTTGCAGAAAGGATCACTTGCAGCGCAAAGTAATAATTATTGTACGTAGTTTTAAATTGCGTCGGCTTTAATTATAAATCTGCAAACCAATAGAACGGAACACGAGCCTGCGAAAATAAATAAGCAATTAGGTGGCAGAGATAGTAAATTCTTCCTCCAATAAGTAAAAGAGATCAAAATTTGCTATCTTCAAATTAATCCGTGATGTAACGCTCATACAAAAATTCACCACATTTGTTATCGCGGATACTCGTAGACCTTTTGTTAAATTACAACGTATGCTATTGTCTTTCCTAAACAATTAGTTTCTACGACAGATTAGTTTCTGTGATATCCTCAACAATGCTGGTATTCAAGAAACAAGAGGAATGATATGCATATGAAAGAAGCACTTCATCGTGTGACGCAGAAAATAAGAAGAAGCTTCTTTAGAGGGGTGTAATTAACTTAGGTTGAGAAATCGATAATGAGTCATCGTGAAATAAGTGGCCGCCTGGGCGCTCGTGACGACTGTTGAAATACTTTACATGTGTAAGTAGATGTAAAATTGGTGGGACCGTCGTTTATCTTTTCTACTTGTGCGATACTCGAAACGGTTACATGATGCCAAGTGGTCCGCGTAAAAAACATCACCTCCCTAAAGGTTCTCTTTTTACGATAACGTGCACTCCATACTTGTCAATTGTTATTAATATTTGCAAATCCATTTGCGACTTTCTTAAGCCTGGAAGTTACTTCGACAATCGATTAATCGTTGAGTTCGTACTTATTTTCGATCTTCTTCTTCTTGCCCGTGTATTAGGCTTAAAGCGTGTTTCACCCGGTTCTCGTTCTGGTACTTTGAGCATTTGGTTTTACTTCATCTTCGGTAGGCTGCTAACCTTGCCGAAGGAAACCCATAGACTTATATACTAGGCCGCGCCATTTGTAGGAGGCGTCGGTCGTAAGGACAGCGCGTCCATAGCGATGGCGCAGTCTAGTATACAGGGTGTTATGTAATACCCGCATCAACGCTTATTGTGGGATAGAGTGGACTAGACTAAGTCGAAAAGTCCTGTACCACTTTGCAGGTTTTGCAATAGTTAACGAGTTATTAATTATTAAAAATCGCTGTCTTAGGCCGGCCCACTGCCCAATTCAAACGTGCGGCGAGATCGATCGATCGTTACTAGGCGCGCAGAGAGTTGTAACGATCGATCGATCTCGCCGCACGTTTGAATTGGGCAG
>NW_011967104.1:348123-354742 GCF_000949405.1 Vollenhovia emeryi | reverse complement strand
TAGAAAGACAGTAAGGAACAGGGAGAGACAGGGAGAGACATAGAAAGACAGGGAGAGACACGGAGAGACAGGGAGAGACACAGAAAGACAGGGGGAGACACAGAGAGACAAGGAGAGACACGGAGAGACAGGGAGAGACACAGAAAGACAGGGGGAGACACAAAGAGACAAGGAGAGACACGGAGAGACATAGAAAGACAGTGAGAGACATGGAGAGACAGGGAGGAAGAGAGAGGGGGGGGAGGGGAGCAATCACTTTGCGGTGTTCGTCTCGATCGCGAGAGCGATTTGCAAACCGTTCCGTCGACGGCCGCGTTCGCGCTTTCGTACCCTCGTCCACCTAACAGGCTTTAATGGAGCGCTAAACGGAACGTCAGAAGTGGAAGTCAATCGGGAATGATCGCGAATCGATCAACATTGAAACAATTGGCGGCGGAAGCGGATCGGATTGCTGTATTTTGTCCGATCATCCTGTTGATGGTAGCCCTTTCATTCCTCTCGATCATTATACGGTATTTCGATGATTTGTGTGCAAGAGGGTGAAATAATGGCTGGAATAGTTATTTTATCTGTACACTGTGCACATTTGAAACAAGATCTGCGCCATTATTACACTTGTATTTGGAAAACTATTTTATGGAATATAATTTGAAAGAATTATATAATTTGTGCCGATATAATTACAAGACGGAGAGAATTTTCTTTTAAAGTTCGTCCTTATAAAATTTTACTAGTAATTATACTTTGTATACATTTTACTAGTAAACTATAATAAACTATATAACTTTCAAAAAAAACCCTCATCAAGTTCTTCGAAGTGTCACGATCGCATAATTTTCGGGATAAATTTTAAGAGAACATTCTCCTCGTGTACATAATCGAAGAAAAGAAATTTGACGTATCATCTTTGAATTTTGTTCTGCAAGTACGTTGAATCCTTGGATTTATCTGACATTGAGGCACGATCGTCGATTACATAAATGAACCGCATTCATTAAGCCTTGTTTCGCCAGCGTCGGCTAGGTTTAATCTGCCCCATCTGAGAACTAAAGTGGAAACGACAAGAGCGGTCGGTTAAATCGTCAATTAAAATTAGCCCGATCTTAAATCGGCGCGGCCGGTCTCTTTTCGCAGTCCGCGCGACATTAGCCAACGAGATACTCAATTTCTCCAACGACTTCGCAAGCGGCTCTTAATACCAATCCGGGTATTTTAAGGGCACGCACCGCGAGCGTTCTACATCTCGCTCGCGTATCGAGCGCGAGCGCGTATATTTTAAGACTAGGCATTACGCAACGATCGAGAGACGTGCGAGCGAGCCACGCTGGCAGCCGGGGGACCGGCTGCGGGATGACGAGAAAACGGCTGTTAGCCGATCTCTTTAGGAATCACTCGCAGAAGTGGGTACTTGACGATCGATCGTACCCTGCCGTGGTATTTTCCAAACGACGCCACTGACTTGGATGCTTCTTGTAGTGTCCCATTAATTTTGCAAACGTGTTCCTTCCACGATCGCCGCGCCTCGGAGGAGCAGGTTTCCACGGCGGTGCGTGCGCACCGGCGGGCAGCGCCACGTCATTCCGTTTCCAGCAGCGATCTCGCGAATGCGTTTCGTACCGCGCGCTAATTAAATGCCCCGACAAATCCGAATCTGATTTGCATTGCTAATCGTATGTACTGCGCGCGGTTACACCTGTAACATTATCTGGAATTGAGCGATTTACTGTTCTTTACAGCACTGAGAAACGTCAACATGCGCGCGCTCTCTCTCTCTCATCTTGCTTGGGTCGATTACTTTTTCTGCCAACTCGCACTCGAGTGGCGTAAGATGCAAGTGATCGCACACAAATCTTATTCGCCAAAAAGAAATTCAATCTCATTCGCGCTTCGAACATCGTCGAGCAATTCACCGAATAAGTTTTCGATCGTTTTCAATTGTCTATTTTCACGCGGCAGTAAAAATTCATAGAAATTATATCGCCGCGGGGCGTACTGTTCGTCGTCGTCGTCGTCGTTACGGCGTCGAACATCGGCGGATATCGAGCGATGTTAGAAGGACGATAAAGGGGAAACTAGTTCGAGTCCGGCTCATTCTGAGCTACGACCGCGAGCAAAAAGACGCACGAGAGGCGCGCGCACGAGAGAGCGAGAGAGTCATTTGGATGCGAATGCATAGCCCGTTGAAAGATGCAATTGGACGATCGGTGCGCGCGGAGAGAGAGAAAGAGAGAGAGAGGGGGGGAGAAAGGGAGATTCATCGGTGTAATAATTGCGGCCGGCGCAATTGCACCGATGTACACACGAAGGGGAGAAGCGTCATCAGGAGGGAGGGTCGGATATAGATAAGTTTTGAAAACTGCGCTCGGCTCATAAATCAGGAATCGCCGGACATGCGGGATGATCCTCTCTCTCTCTCTCTCTCCCCCCGCGCGCGCGCATCTCGCGTAGCAAGGACGCGGCCGTCGCCGTTCCGCACCCGTATGGAAATCGAAATTATGCCGCGCGCACGGCCCGCAACGCGGGGCACGCCGGGCAATTACGCGGACGCGCCGCCCGTGCGCCTCTCGAGGCGAGGTAGAGGCGACGTGCCCCTCCGCCGCGGCCAGCGCGAGCCCGCCGTTGATTAATGAGAGCACGCTGCGTTTCATACGTTGCGCGTCTGCGAGGCGATATCAATACCTGGGATAATGAAATCGCTCTCGGGAGGGGATTGATTCGAGGTGATTTGTTGCCAGTGCGATCTCAATGGTCGACGCGACCAATTGCGCTTAGAAACCGCGGGCTCGAGGTGGGAGACGCACGTCGACGGTCACACCGGGATTACGCGGACAGCGAAATCGGTGGATGTATGTAAATAACGTCGTTAATTTGCCACCGCAAGTAAGGAGGGAGGGGGGTTGGGGAAACGCAATGAATGGGACCGCCGTCTCTCGTTCCTCCGGACGAGTTTCGTAAGTTCATTTTTGTTATCGTAAGCGGCCGCCCGTGAATGGGAGAAGGCGTAAAGAGACGTTTAAGTGCATCCCGACGTGACGCTTTAGGTAATTAAAGTAATTTGCAACGAGTTTTCAAAGTCTCTGGATGCGTGTCGTAAATTCGCAATTTGCTACGGTTAATTACAACCGCGTGTGTAGTAATCTCGAGCATCTGTTCGCGCGCGGGCGCGCATTTCTTGAATCGGAACGTAATGCCGATTAATGGGGGAACAGGTTCCATAAATTTCGCGACGAGTTATAAGATGCTCGACAGCGACTCGAAATGATACGCGGGGACACACTCGTGATCGGCGATCGTTGCGGCTACACGCGGCCGTCCGCACGGGGTAGGCGCGTGTTCGCGCGGGGCAATCGCACGGAGATTGCACAAAAATCGTAACGCGGGGCGCATCGATGGTGAGATGCGATCTTAAAACACTTGCACGCGATCGGTCGTGCTCGTAAATAAATAAATAAAAAAAAACGCGCGACGCAGAGCGACGCGTACCCCTGGCCTGCGTCCCGCGACCGCGCGGGGCCGCGTTGTAGGACACGAAATTGTCTAATTATAAGCGCGCTTTTTCTCACGTCAAATGAGCCGGCCGATTTTTTGTGCATCCGGAACCGGTATTGATTAACGAGCGCAGCAGCAGCGACGGTCGCGCGGTTACATCGCGAATGGGCAATTGACTTTAAATCGATTCGCGCATAGATTAATTGTAAGACGGGCAGAAACATTTCTGTTTAATCCAAGAGAGAAATTAGTGCTCGCCCGAGCGAGAACATTTTCATTGCACGGACCAGTTTTCTATAAAAAGACGGACGCGAGGGATACAGCGTGACAATAATCGTATATCGATATCTCTTCGCCCGCGGTCTGCGGGCCGATCCAATGCTTTGTCGCTGTGAATTCTTCAAGTGAATCAACGCGAACGTTCGACTCGCTCGTCGAACGCCATCGTTCTCCCTCGTCTTTGCGGGCGCGAAGCGAGCGCGACACCTACGCGCCTTCCAGCGCGCTTTTATGGAAGAAATCAATTTACATGTCTCGCGCACGTAAATCTCGTTGTTAAATTAGGAACGGCGGTGATTAACATGCCTCGCGGGGCGCGGGGACCACGCGGTCGATTAAGAGGGGCCGCTCTCGGTTTCGCGCCGAGATTGATTCGGGCGTTCGCGGGGCCGCGAATACGCGGGCTGATGGAATACGCGCGCGCGGGGACTCGCCCCGTAATTGCACGGGCGCGCAATCTGCGGAATCTCGCCGCGGCGCGTAGAAAGAGGACGAGCAAGTTCTAAAAGTGATATGAGACCGGCCCATAAATCAATACACCACCGTGGAGATGCGCGAATTTTTCTTCTCTCTTCCTTTTCTTTTTTGGAATAAACGAGCACGAATGCGAGCGCGATGATTAATGGCGTAGCGACCGCTCGTTCATAAATTTCCGGACGAGGGGTAAACGAATAAATCGTCGGTGGATACGAACGATTTGATTCCGATTGAGCGAGAAGCGACGGGAGAAAGAGGGAAGGGCCTCGCGCGCGACAATGAACTTGGATCCACTTTTGCCAGCGTCGGCCGCCACGAAGATTTTTATCCTCTCATTTGCTTATGTATTTCGAGTCCCACTTAACGTCGCATTCAAGATTCCGTTTAAGGAACTCATTCCGGCAATGTCATTTCTTACGCTGCCTGTCATTATTTGCAATGCAAAAGTCTAGGCGCGTTCCCTTGTAAATTAATTAGGCGAATAACCCGACGCCGCTGGCAACAGGAAAACTTGCTTTATTAGCGTGACGTTTCGGCCATTGGTTTCGGCTCTTATCAAGTGCAATCAAACTGATTCAAACGGCGCGTGGCACGTGGTCAAATGCCATCGCGGGCACAACTGGAACAAAATAATGAAAAACGCAGGGTTACGAACTTAAGTGCTATACCTGGCAAATATTATCATATGCCTCGGTGGTCGAATTGGTGAGACGCCCGCCTAGAGTGTAGGGAGGTCCAGGTTCAAACCCTGGCTGTGGTAATATATTTTAATGCAATGCATAAATTAAAGTGCAAAAGTCTAAGCGCATACTTTTGCATTTTCTGCATCGACAGAGAAATTAACAAATGTGGCCAGCTGCGGTCGATTTGGAATTTAAGTACTATGTGCAAAAAGACTGATAAAGGGAAAGATAAATTAAATAAATAGATGAAATTTTCGTTCCTTTTCGTTTACGATCATTTGGATTTTCGGATCTAACCGAGGGGGAGATCGCTGAGGACATTTTTGGCCTTGCTACTACAAAGATAAAATAAGATAAAATAAGATAATACGTAATGCCCACTGGGCATTAGCGGGCATTGGTGTACAAGATTTTGGTCGGCGGTTTCCCCCTCGGATCTAACATAACTTGGAAAAACAGACCAGTAGAATCGAGCGAATTCCTTACGTATACCTGTTCGTAATTATGCGAATACTGTGTCGTCTCGTGTCCCGAGGATGGATAAAGGTTATCATACGCCGCTTTGGATTATGCTTCTATTCGCGTCAAGTCATTTACAACGCGCTACTTATGCATGAGGCCTCGGTACCCTCCGTGAAAATTGCGCGCTATCGAGGACTCGCGGAAATTATGGCGCTCATTTACAGTAACTAAATGGTAATGAGAAGATGTATTTTCCCCGCCGAGGAACTGGTGCCGATGGATGCGCGTGTCAACGGGTATCAGATCTGCGTTTAACTCATTTTATTTTCGGGATTGTATCGCGCGGAAACGAATGGGAACTTCTCACTCGCAATTTTCTGCGAGAATGGGATCGTTCTTTAACGCGGATTTGATATTTATCTTGCGGCGCCCGAGTCATTATCCATTTGAAGTTACGTTCGGTATTTATTTTACAGTACGAATATTGATCTCTCTCTCTCTCCTCTCTCTCTCTCTCTCTCTCTCTCTCTCTCTCTCTCTCTCTCTCTCTCTCTCTCTCTCTTTTTGATCGTACGTAGAGAAGGGACGTAAAATTTTCAAGAGGATACTTAAGCATTATCGGATTTATGTCGCTGTTACTTATATGGGGATAGTAAATTAACATCGGTCTCCGTATTATGCAACTTCCCAAAGGCTTAACGGGCTTTCCTGCATACCGCGGGATTATCTCTGTCGCGGCGCGATATGACTGAAATATCGCCAGTTTTTATGACCGGCGCGATGCATAGTAATTTTTCAACAACGCACAATTTCGTAAAATCGTCGCGGTATGTCGTTCACCTCGACACGATTCCGCAGCCTTTCGGTTCGAAGCCCGTTCGTTGCTCGTTAAGAATTGATTAGCGCAATGTCGTCACCGCGTCCACCGGCAGGTACTCGGTTAGACGGATTATCTATCTAGCCCGGAGAGATAAGCTAATAGTTCTAATAAGCCCGTGCTATTTCTTTCGTGCCCATGAAATCGCTCGGGAGATAATTCTTCTAGGCTTCTCCTTACGTAACACTGCTTGTCTATTTCTAGCGATATTGCATATCTAATATACTTGTTACTTATCTCTGCAAGTCCTTCCTGTATACTTTTTGACTTACATTCTCGGTTCCTAACTGCGTCACTATTTGATATGTTTGGCTGGAATGGTGTAACATGTAAACGTAAGTAACACATACCT
>NW_011967104.1:334343-347538 GCF_000949405.1 Vollenhovia emeryi | reverse complement strand
GGTTTAGCCTTAAATCACCTGATCGAAAACTCTGCATCCCGATTGGCTCTCGTAAGCAATCCAGCAGGGAAAATAGTATCGTGTGCGGTTGGCTTTAATTTAAGCAGCTATTATTTATTTAATATAGTTTCGGCATGTGCGACGTAAAGACAAATTTAATCCGAACAGATGGCTGCTGACATTCTTGTACAGGATTCCAAGATACGCGTTAAAAAAAAAGGCATAGAACACTTAACCGCGCGGGCATGCATCTTTCATGAAACAGAGGCATGCTTTGCGCACACGAGGATCCACTTTCCAAGCGACACAGTTGGAAAGTCGTTTCTTTAGCGCGTCTCATCGCGCTTTTTTAAAATGTGCTCCCGGCTCACACACACGATACAAAGGACTCTCGCAGCAGCAGCCCTCGCGCTGTGAAATCGCACGTGGCTCGCAGGAAAAAAAAAAGAGCGCGGTCCCAGTGATGAGACGGCTAATTAAGTCTAGTGGCCCCGCGAGCTCGCTCGCGTACACGCACGAGCGTGACACTCGCGCCGGCGACGCTGAAGGCGTGTGCACGCATTAATACGCACCTACACACGAGGCGCGCCTCTCGTCTATACTTGGCCTCTTGGCCGTGCCAAGGCGTACAGTCTCTCAAAGGTCCTCGAGTGCATCGTATCACGCCGCTCTTCTCCGCTACTCTCTCCCGTCTCTTCCTCTCTCGCCCGCGTCGCGCCGCGCCGCGCCGCGTCTCGTCCGCTCCGCCGCATCTCGCGCTCCGTATATTTATCTTCGTTCCCGCGCGCCGCGATACGATACGGGCCGCGGATCGCGGAGCAGAAACAGTGCACTCTTTCATCGGGCCGACCGCGATGCAACGCGGCGACGCCGGGCATCGCATCGCGAGAGGCAGCGCGGAAGTGGCAGTTCGCTCTCGATAGAACGCTGTGGTACGAACAAGCCAAGTGGCCCCACCGTGTGTCCGGGGATGCTCTCGGGATAATAACGACTCGCCGGAGGGGAAGAAAGAGAGAGAGAGAGAGAGAGAGAGAGAGAGAGAGAGAGAGAGAGAGAGAGAGTCGTCGATCTCGTTGAACGTAACGCGCGATGCGTGTGCTCGTCCGGGCGCGCAAGTGATTGGCGAGAGAGATGTGGTTCAAGTATTACAAGGGATATTACGACGTGCGCAAGCTGGAGCTGGAGCTGGTGAGTGTTTCGTGCCACCGCGAGTGCATCGGCACCGGGAAAGGCGGTGATCTCGTGTCGATTAACTCTTCGTGTGCTGACCCCTTTCCTCTTGGGTAAACAATAAAGCTGGCGGCGATACTCGTCGTTTTTTGTTATGGGAATAAAATTATTTAACAATTTTTTTTCGTACGCGACTTGTCCTAAAAGATCTCGAGCGTTCCGTTCAGACGTTCCCATTGTTCAGACGTTGTTTACCTAGATGGCACTTAGCTAAGTTTCCTGAAAATTTATCGTGGATGTTTTGCAGTAACGTGCAGATAACGCGCTGACGTAACGAGAGATACTGTCTGCGACGGGGAGTAATATAGTTTATTACCAAATGGAAACTCCTGCGCCTCGTGATAAGCCATTTTTGTAAACTCGGAATGGGAATCTGATAAATTCAGTGCGTCGTAATTTCCTTATCGTTCAGCGAGATCGTAGAGATTTCTGCGAATAATCCTCGGGGAGGGGACGAGAGGACTGGAGCGGTATATTGTTAAAGTGTGCGCGCTCACGAGGATGCAATTAAATTCCGTTGAGACAATACGATTGGACTTTCACCTTGGATTCCTCCGTAATCGTCTCGTCTCGTTTATCGAACGTTTTGAAACTCCCTGGCTCATCTCTTGCCGCTCCGTTACGTTCCGCAGACTCCCCTATCTATCTCTTACGACTCCTCGGCTCTCGAGAGGCAGGGAGAAGCCGCTAGCCTCGTGTACGAGAGTTTACTGAATGACACGAGTGCATTATGTCGCGTTCTTCGTGATCGAACCGAGCGACGCAGCATTAAACGAAGTGCTTTATTCCGATCTGCACTTTAGCGACAGTTTACAGCGATTATAAAGAACGTTCGAATAATGTTACAGACGAAACGCTTTACTGATACGACGTATGGAGTCATAACAAATTTTTTCTTGTTTATTATACAGACGATAAAGCGAGATCTTCGCAATTCACTTTTCAACTGTTACATAACAATTACATTCGTTAATACTTGTCGAATAATTAAATATCTGAATACGAAATTGTCTATATTTTCAGTAGACACGCTCATATCTAGTCAGAAAATTAATGAAAAATGACATTGTAATATTATTTATCTCTCCTCGTTTAAACAGTATGATGAAGTGGCAAGTTTCAAGCGGCACAGAGAGAAAAGTACGTAGTATTTGCGACTATAATTGCATAGTAAAATAATTATAGTCAGGAATATCATTTTTATAGTAATTATCACTATAATATTAGTAATAACAACCACATAGTCATAGTGATGCCAACCAGCATAAAAATTTTACTATTATTTATAAAGTTTTTAACCATTATTCTGGTAAAATATTAAGATGGTGAATAGTAACTAAATTAACTAGTTTTATATAGTAGGTGCAAGTACAATAATAGTAAATTTAACTATACTTTCTATCATCCACTTTACTATTCGCATGGTAAACAAAAGTGAAGTGGTTTGGAATGTCTTCACTAGAGGGACGCGCGGTACAAGACTCTCTCGTAAGTAAAAAACCGCTTAGGGTGTTATAAATACGGATAAGTTTACGCATTCGTATAAGATTGCTTATCTTTTCTTTGAAAGATGCTATCTTGTACTATTCTTTATGAGTGTAAAGTGATGTAACCAATGAATATAATGAAATTACTATTACATATAGTTATTCGAAATTTTACTTGTGGTTGTTATTGCAATATTCATAGTACACCTTACCAAATTAAAAGCTCGTTTTGGTTTATGACAACTATATCATAAGTTGCATGGACCAATATTGTGTCTATGAGAACTATAATACATTGTTAGGTCAACCATAACTTACGTATAGTTGGAAGAATTATAAAAATATGGTTGGGTCCAAAAATGACTATAAATTATAGTGAGATTGTGGTAACTGCAACTATTTTTTTCTCTCTGTGGGAAATACTCGGTCATTACTTCCCATGATTTTTTTTTTTTAGATGTAAGTAAAACGCAGATGCATACATCCCTCCGATCCGTTTACAATTTCCACCAATCAAGCCTAAATCCCCAGCGTAGGTAACCGAGCCTCCGGTCTAAGCTTATTTCAGCCCCAACGACGAACTTTATCACCTGCACAGTTAACTCGCAGCCACCGTGCAATCTCGTTCATCTCGCGTCGAGGTAGCGACGGCGTTACCCTCGCGTCTTGGACCTCTTCCAGTTCGAGGTCCCGTCATGTTCCTCCTCGTCGTGTTCTTCCTCACGCCTGTGTACACCGACGTGGGCCCTCCGTTCATTTTCTTCTGCTTCTTCATCGTCGGCGCCGTCGTCTCGACGTCTCGACGTCCCGACGTCCCACTTGTCCCGCGTCTATTTCGGCGTGACTTCACGCCCGGCGTTCTCGCGGCGGCGCGTCTAAGATATCCCACGTTGGACTTGCGGAAGAAAAAGAACTTCATCCGGCCTGCTACTTCTTTGGAACACGTGGCATGAGAGTGAGTAAAGGCCGAGCGGAGCGTCTTCCAGTCGGAAACACCGTAAATCGAGCCGTTTTGGTGCAGTTCTATGCGCACGTGATTCGCCAGTCCTACAGTAATCGCCTCCACACTGAGAAAAATTTCCATCGGACAAACCAATTAAACAGCGTTTCCGATGGTTACTTTTTCCGATTACGTTTTCCGATGAAATTGTGGATACATCCGACGAAATGCAGTTACCGATGAAATTTGATCGGAAAAATTAACCATCGGAAACACTATTTCATTGGTTTATTCGATGGAAATTTGTCTCAGTGTACAGGGAAGTAACTCGTTACTTGTGACGAAGTCTAATTTAATAGTTACATTAATAGTTACTTTATGTATTTTTTAAACCTCCGCAGATCGCATTAGGCCTCGCATTTGCGCGTAAACGCCTTTATCAACACTTTACAATTCAAATGCAGCTTCGATATTTTTATTTTCATTGCAGGAAAGTAACTGCAAAGTAACGATACGTTACTTTTTGGGTAACTGTAGCGCGTTACTTTTCAGAATTGGTCACTTGTAACTGTCACTAGTTACATTTTTAGCGAAAAAAACTGCAACTATAGATACTTTTACAAAGCAACTTTCCAACCCTGAAAATATATTTATGCAGCGAGAGGAGTAACTGTAAAACGGAAACAAAACAGTTTATTCTAATCACGTTACTATTGTCAAGCTAGCTTCGTATTCGATGTTAAAGGATGCACACGAGTGTTTTTGTAAAGTTTACATAAAATTCTAGAAGTATAAAATTTTACACGCAATTTGCTTTTGCCTTTAAAACATTTCGCCGAGTTCGTTCCGAGACGGTTTCTCCGCACGATTGTCTGTTCGCTGTCGTATCTCCGGGCTGAATTATTTCACGCTCGTCGCCCCCGGAAGCGATCACATAAAATAGAACGACCGATACACGCCGTGATGGCCGCGCTTCGAATTTATCGGCTGGTCTGTTAGTTACCTTCGCAATGGATTACGAACGTTTTGCCTTATAGACAAGCCTGCACTTCGCATGCACGCCTGACCTGCATGCACCTACTCGTCGCGCACGAGAAGACACGGAAAGATTCTTTCGTGCAGGAATTGGGACGATCCGTTGCCGCGAGAGCAGTGAAAGATCGAAAAATTATGTTTGTAGAACCGTGTATAATCTAACGGATTTTAAATTCAAAATTTCTCCACGAAATCGTCTTCAGCCTTGGACAATTATCGGTGAGATTGGTGCCCCCGAACCGTTACCATCAAAGGGAAATGATATATCATTTCCAAGCGCTGGTTGAAATGCAAATTTCAACTGCTCGTTTCATTGCGCATCTAGACGTTTAGCGTTGTTTAATTTTGAGCTCTGTTTGACAAGTGTGCGATTTTTTAAAAATGCCCTTTAGACGAAGACTTTATTTACCACAGTACTATTGTAATCACAAAATTGTTCCTATAGCAATAAGCAATAAATGTATCGATAGAGATATGTAGTATAAAAATGAAAAAGACGGACGATACAGATGTCACTTTACGTAAAGCTATTTTGAGACTTGTTGCCAGTAATATTCCGCGGTAATTCCCTCAAAGTAGAATGCTCTTCGCATTGTTTTTCACAATGCCTTTTGGTTTTGTATAAGCCGCGTTATTGAGGAAGGACTTGTAAGGGATCCACCGCTAGGCGAGTTTACTTGACGTATCTCAGTCAAGTGTAGCTCGGCGTGGAAATTTTCTTCGGAACGTGCAGTAAATTTAGCCGGTAGTCTTCGCATGGCGTTTACGACGCGGAAGTTGGTCAAGCGCTTCAAAGAAACGTCGGCGGCGCGAGCGAAAAGCGAAACTCGCGAGCGCTCGTGCATTTGTATGCTATCGTGACAAATGATTCGTATCAGTTACGTCCTCGACGTGTAACCTGTTCTACACGGTGTTCCAATAATCTATGTTATAAATGCGCTCGGCAACGTTTCAAGAAGTGATGTTATGAGAGTAATTCAACGCTAATGACGAAGTGTGATACGTCTCAGTCTCGTGTGAATCACATTTCTTTATATTTTATATTGATTCCAGTTTTATCGCATCTTCTACTTTATAGATAACAATTTACTGCAATGTTATAAACACGTAGTAACATTTACAAAAGAAACGTAATTCGTATCTTCACTTTTATCTCTTTATCGTTGTGAAGTTGATATAATAATTTATTTGACATCTTTACACCTATTAAGGGAATGCTGGAGTGGTTCTGCACTTTTTGACACCTTTTGCTCCTAGAACTATCAATTCGTGAAAACATTTGCATAATATACAAATTACGTGGCTTTTGTGAACGAACCGATAGTGTTCCACTATTCGGACGAAATCAGAGAGCAGCGTGGTATCGTTGAAATTAAGTTTAGAAGCCTAACAAAAAATCGATTCACTCGAACAAGTTATAGGTCACCTAACTGTGAATAGACTTCTTGTTAAGCTCCTAAACTTAATTTCAATGATACCATGCTGTTCTTCGACTTAATCCGAATAGTGGGACACTGTCGGTTCGTACACAAAAGCCACATAATTTGTATATTACACAAATGTTCTCACGAATTGACAGTTCTAGGAGCAAAGGGTGCCGAAAGTGCAGAATCACTCCAGCATCCCCCTTAAGCGCGTGCTCGACATTTTGCAACTCCGATTACTCCGGGTTTAGAGAATCAAACGCTTGAACAAAAGGTTGCCAAGAGCGTCAAAGGATCATCTGCTTTTAGCAACGCTCCACTACGTCTTTCCAATTTTGTCTCAAGTCCCGGATCTAAATGCATCTTATCTTGAGACGTTTATTTATACCGGGCGCGTTTAAGGAGCGTGCGCCACGTTTATAGAATCGCCCTATACGTATTCTCGTATGTCGGGGCGTAAATATAAAGTGGGCGATTTGGCGCCCGGTCAAGAGGCTGTCTACGAATGTCCGACGATATTCTGGATTCCGCGAAGAAACGAGAAAGGGGATCCCACGCGGATCACGGGGTAGCAGAGGGAGGGGCCGAAGACGCGTGCTACACACAACCTGTGTTTGAAGTTATTTCGAAAACTGGCCCAGGTGCATTGACCTGCAACGTAGTCCTCTGCGTCTGGTCTATCGGCCGTCTTTACGCGGGCGCCTCCCGGAAATCGACAGACCCTTCTAGATCAGGGGGAGTAAAAAGATTTCCGTCAATAATTCTACCGAGAGTTTTATGGCTCGCAACTAGTGTTGTCCAATCACTGGATCTGCGATGCATGCGTGACGTACAATGCAACTCGAGCAGCGTAAGGAAGTGTCTTGACACGTGAAACATACGTAAATCTTGACTTTGGTAGAATTTATTAATTTAAGTAAAATCGACATTAAATTGTATATTTACGGTTAAGTTAATCGCGCTTTCGACCGGCTGAGCCGCATTCAGACAAATAAACGCGGACAGGCGCGAATGAATAACTTGGCTGTTTGCGCTCATTAAAGCAAGCTGTTCATTCGTGTCCGTTCGCACTGGTTTGCTTAATCTAGATCCGACTTTACATAGAACGCGACCATTTTATAAGCGTAGGAATTTTACTTTGCGAACCTTTGAAAATTCATTTGCGATTAAAGACTATGTAAAAATGGCTCCGATACATCGTTTCGTTACAAATTGACTGATTAAGTCGATCTGTATCATTTGCTTAACTTGTACGGCGTCGCGTTATGTCCGCCAGAACTCGTTAATTAATGACTTTGTGTATTAAACGAATATTGAAGCATTTCGTAGAAAAAGAAAACGTCGACAACTGGTTACGAATAAACGTGGAAAATATGGGTTAGAAGTACATTCTCGGATTGACGTGGAAACGAGGCAAGAACAGAGAACGCATCGCTTCTTTCGTAATAGGAAGATAAGGCGTCAGTATAAAATACACATCAGCCGGCATTCTTAAAGGATGACTAAGGGCCGTCCCGCGTAGCGAGACGTCGGCAAGGTCGTTGTCACGACCCTTCGTAAGCTTTACACAGGACCCCTCTTAAGGACGTGAAAAGCACGCTCGTTAAAGGCGCCAGTCGCTTTCAGCGGCAATTGTATTGCGCTTGAGCGTTTATGAACGCGAATATATAACCGGGCGTCGTCGCCGTGCACCATAAATGCGCTTTAACGCGATAATCTGCGATGCAGGCCCGTTCAAGTATTATTCGTCAATGAGCGTGCGGGAGAAAAACGCCGCGTTAAGTACCCATGGGTGCACCGGCGGATATTCGCCGGTGGAATTGTTACAAGCAGAAATACTACAACGTAAAGAATTGTTTAACGCCAGTGACTGATTAACCAATGGGGAAAATTGCTTGACGACCCATGGCTGGCAAATTCCAATTGAAGAAATCCATTGCGAAAAATATTACCTCAGCCAGGGTTTGAACCTGGACCTCCCTATACTCTCTACTGAGGCATTGTCCAGGTTCAAACCCTGGCTGAGGTAATATTTTTCACAATGAATTTCTTCAATTATGAATTTGCCAGCCGTGGGTCGTCAAGCAATTTCCTACAAATACTGTAATTGGCAATTCCGGCCTAAGCGAAAAAAAAAGAAGAGATTTGACAGTCGGCAAATGTTCAATAAATTCGTTCGAGAAAATGCAATAGATGGCGAAATAAGGGAAGCGAACAATGGGACAAATATTGAAATAATTTTTTTGATACAGCGGTTTCGATAAATTTCCCATCCGGACGTCCAAAACGGCAATGCGCCTTGCGGAATTACGCGGGAGAAGAATTTTTGTACGGAGTACTCCCACGAAGAAGTTGCGTCGTAATGGAATATTTGCGCGAGAGAGATCACGTTGGCGCAGCGAGCCTTTCTGCAAATATTCCAGAAATCGTTCCCGTGTACGGTGGCGAGAGTGATAAATGATTTCGCGCCCAGGGCGGTGTATTTCCCCCCCGAGAGGCGAACACGCCGCCGCGCCTTCGCGTTGTAATTTTGTCACTGAAATTTGATACGCAACGCTATTAAGCGCATCGTGTGCGTACTCGTCCGGCGGTGACGGCGACGGCGATTCTATTTACCTACGCTAATTTCCGCGTAAAGCTGCAATCGAAGGAGCCGCGTTTCGTTTATCAAGAACCGCACCTGTTCGTGACGAATGAGGAATCATTCCCGGAGACGCGAATAGGACTAGGGACGGGGAGGCGGGGGGGGGGGGGGAGGGAGAAGATCGCGAGGCGGAAGAAGAGAAGAAGAAATAAGAGTAGAGAGAAGCGGCTTGTGTGTATGTGTGTGCACGCGTGCGTGTATGTGCACAGAACGAGAGAAGAGCGAAGGAGGGTGGGAAGGGAGAAGGGAGAGCCGCCTTCGGTATCTTCGTATGCGTTTCCTGGTAAGGCTCTTGGCGATTTTTAAAGTCCTCGCTGAGGAGTCAAGAGAGCTCGTTGCTTGAAAAAGAAGAAAAGACGGAAAAGACGGCGGAAGAGAGTAAATTTCTTCTCTATCGCTGGATACAGTTATGCGAGGCACGAGTTACAGTATCCAACATTGTTCCGAGCGCTGAGGAATACGGAACTTTTGTCAACTTTTACTTTCCCATCTCGAATAGACTTTACTACGATGGCATTTCAGTTGATTTCACGGAAATCGAAGTGTAAACGTTAGTCGAGAAACAATTGATTCGTTAAATCATTCGTAAACTTGATCAGAATTTAATTGTCTTTTCAATTTAATCGGGATATAATCGTCACGTTGAAAGCTCTACGGTGTGCCTGGCTAAAACTCGGAGATCCGGTTGCGGAATTTATCTCAGCGACAGCCACGCAATTATGAGCAAATTACAAAAGGAGACTCGTGCGGAGAAAGAGAGAGAGAGAGAGAGAGGGGGGGGAGGGAGGGGGAGCTCGTTTAATTATGTGCAAGTAGTATAAACATAGAATCGAAGTGGCACAGCCGACGATATTTTGACCGAAATACAACCACCGCGATAGCAGCGTAGCGCCGGGGCGTTCGCATGAGAGACTTGAATAAAGTGCCTTCATCGCGTCAGTGTACGAAGCGAGCGTGAATACGGGCCCTTTAAATATCGGTCCAACATATCCTGGCCCCCTCGATTCGGCCGAAGGCATCTCCCGGCCGAGGCGCAACCAGTTTTCGGCCACTTGGCTTTGCATGCGGGTTGCGAGCAAACCCGGGCAAAACGACGACGCATTAAATCGTATGTTGAGCCGTAATTGCGTCCTCGCCGTGGGCGTACCGATGGACCTTCGGATCACCTTCCATTTTTCTTCTTCATTTTCTTCTGTATACCTTTGTACCTTTCAGCCACATTTTACGTCGATCCGTTTTCGAGGCGAGGAGGCCAAAATATCAGATTTCTTAAAGTCGAAAATACCAAGAAAGATGCAACGGTGTCAACGTCTATGGGGATTTTGAGAAAACTCGAGGATAGGGGAACCCGGGCCATAACGGAAACGCTAAGGTTAAAATTAATTTTAAACAAAATGAAAATACATAAATGAATTATTTTTTTACGAAAATATTCTTTGAAATGTCTACTATAAGAAAGAAAATGGTTTTACTGTGAAAGAATAGTTTAAAAGGACGAAATTTTTATTTTATTGAGACCATGACTTAATCTGATTATCATTTTATGCGGGGCATAATGAGACTCCTCACAAAACTTATATATTTCTTATACATTAATGTTTAAAACTTATTAAAAATGATTTTTTAAATACGCAATAAATATACTAATGTAGTATTGCATTTTAATAATAATAATTATTTATTGATAGCACTTGTTATCACATCTACATGAAACATTTTAAGAACAGTAATAGGTACAAATATGTGTAATATCCTCATTGTTGCTCATTGTTCCTTTCAATGTTGCTGTTAATTTTCAATTTTTTGTTGAGACATGCTCCGTTAACTTAACACTTGCGAGTCAACTAATAAGAAGAGGTTATCTATTGTACCATTATGCCCCACGGCCTAATGTCCCGTTATGCCCCCAAATGTACCTTTACACTAAATAAATACAAAATATCATTGATAATCAATATCTGTGCAGAAATACTTTACTAAAGTGACTAGAGAAGATTGTTTAATAGCGTAAAATTACTTATGGTAATAAAAAATAGAATTTTATCATTGTTACCTCATGCTGATCTATCAACGAAATTATAAGCGAGTCACGGAGATTGCAGCGAACGCATTAAAAAATTTATAGCATTTTTCAGTTAAAAATAACATGACAACTGATAACAGCATGCGATAAGGATCATCTAATAGCAATAATTGCAAAATATTTCAATACATAACAGCACTTCTGTAAAAAGTTATAGATCATATCCCATTATGCCCCGCCGTTCCGTTATGCCCCAGGTTCCTATATTCCTGGGCAGTTAAAAGTTTACAAATTCTCTAAGTTTTCGCTTTTCCAAACCTTTTTTTTGGGGGGGGGGAGAAACAAAGGGTTGAGACGTTCCTCAGGAATCGCGTTTGATCCTCCGCAAACGTACCGCTGCTTCTCTTTCGTCCCCGGCCGAGGCGCGTGCGTGCGTGCGTGCACGCATCTTCTCGGCGCATCCTCATCTTCGACGGGATAGGCAATGCTTCGTTCTCGCTGATGTCGTGGCGGTTAACTATCACGTTTCAAGGACATCCACTCCCCTCCTCTCCCGCGTTTCTTCCCTATCACGAATCTGCGCCGGGTAACTTTGGATTTCGCTTCGAACCGGCCTCTTTTTTTCTCCCCCTTGCTCTCGAATCTTTCTCCTCGTCGGATCTCGTGCTAATTGCGGAATTCTTCGGCCCGCGAAAGAAAGAGTCCGACCTCGGCGACGTCATAAAAAGTTAAAGCTACGCACTTAGCCACGGGCGACAAAGATTTGACTGCGCGCGATTAAAAATGCATATTTATATGCGAGGTATCGCGATTACGCCTTTCGCAAGCATGTCGTTTAAGGATGATAATCGTTACGAGTCGATCGTCAAGATGCGACCAAACGGAGAGATACTTTTCAATCGAATATTAAATATATTTACACTCTATAGACACAAATGCATTTTAATAGTCTGTAACATTTTTATGCTTAATCAGTTCTACCAGTTAAAATTCCTATATCTGCTCCAAGTGCATCGCACTATATATTTACGATTGTAATTGAATCGTGTGAAAATCACGACTGTGCGAAATAATTCGTTTCGATTAAATTTTAATTTTAAAAAGCTAGAGAAACTGCCGGCGGCGAGTTTTTCAAGATTTAAAGATATGTCAAACAATTATTGTGCTTTATTTTATTGTTTGTCTCTCACGTGACTAAAAAGTATCGCTATTATGTTATAAACTTTACGTAGATAAAAAAAAGTTTCGAATTCTTTTCCGAAAGCAATTCAGCGTGTCTAAATTGAACAAAAGTTTGCTGATAAATGGCACGAGTATCTGACGCTTGGAAGTCGTCACGCTTAAATCACATAGCAAACATTGTTCTTTTTTTTCTCTTGTAAATTTACGTCGTGCATATTCGACGAATGATAATTTAGAGGACGCACCAGGGGGGGAGCTGTCGTGTGCGATCAAAACCCGTGGGTGGCATATTTGGCTCCCCATCGGGGGGGCTTGTACCTTTCCGGACAATGACGTCAGGCCTCATTATGCATTCGACGATATCGTTTTGTCGTCGGAGAATTTTGTCGCCTTCGCTCCGCGTGTATCCGCCCAATAACGCATACGATGACGAGGCTGCTGCGGTGCACGCTCAACCCATTCTAAATCAGTTTTTGGACCACAACTGATTACACGACGCACCCTCAGAAAGGATTTCTGTTACCGAGACAAAACATATTCTTGGCGCATTTATATTTCTCACAGCCTCGTTTGGTAGAAAAATAAAACAATATCAAAGTAAAGCCAACAATTCTTATTCTCCTCTATCGAATTAAAAAAGATTGGCTCACTATATTGAGACAAGAGTAACTTGTACAAATGTAAGTTTATATATTCTTGCGTTTAGAATAAAGTTTCCCTCCGTCTTATAACGCATCAAGTTGGCACCACGCACCCTCAGAAAAAGTATTTCTGTTACTAACAATAAGAGATAAAACATATTCTTGATGCATTTTTATTTCCCACAACCTCATTTAGTATAAAAATAAGACGGTATCAAAAGAAAGTCAACAATTCTAATTCTCCTCTATCGAATTAAAAAAGATTGGCTCACTATATTGGGACAAGAGTAACTTGTACAAATGTAAGTTTACAGGGTGTTATTTTTTAAAAACTCAGCCGCCATTGGCTGACCCCCCTCCCTCCGACTACCCCGCCCTCTGACTACCCCCTCCCTTCCCCCCCAAGAAGGAGTATAAAAGGACGAGCGCAACGCGAGGGAGCTCAGTATCAGAGTCTCCCAGCCCTGATGATGCAGACTGCAACGCCTGCGAAACGTCGGCACCACACTGCAAACGGACGCGGCAACCATCCGGAAGCCATGAAGACTAAAGGGTGTTATGTAATACCCGCATCAACGCTTATTGTGGG
>NW_011967104.1:324057-332297 GCF_000949405.1 Vollenhovia emeryi | reverse complement strand
TAAGCGTTGACGCGGGTATTACATAACACCCTGTATATTCCTGCTTTTAGAATAAATTGTCCCTTCATCTTACAACGAAGTTGGCACCACGATATTCGACAAAAGACGATACATACTATCATCTTATTCTAGGTTTTAGAATTTTTCATTTAAGATTAAAGTGTTCCTTTCTCTATAATAAACATGATTGGCGCTATATCGATCCTATTTTATGATACATTCAAGTGTAATAGCATTGGACCCGGAAATTTTCTCTGTGGGTGCGGGCGTGATTTATTCCGGTATTTATATTTCTCACAAACTCTAAGACAATATCAAAATAAAGTCAACAATTCTTATTCTCCTTTATCGAATTCAGATAGAATAAGCGCGAAACGCTTAAAGAAAGAAGGATATAAATATAATTTCGATACCTTTGAGACATTTGTTCGAAGAGTCCGCAGTTTTGATACAATGGTACGGTGAGTTATTTAAATGTTAGATGATGATCGCCACGATAGTTTCTGAAGAATGTATACATACGAGCCTTACGCGAATGCCCGCGTGAATAAATTTCGTTTTACAAGCGGATAAGTTCCACGTTACGCCTTGTTAACTGCGGGTCCAGTGTCTTTCGAAATCAAGCGAGTCGCCGCGTATTCGCGAATCGACGTGCATCTTCCTCTCTTCGATTACCTTGGAAACATGATCGTCGTGCCTATCGGCCACGATCTCGAGGAATTCTCGTTCTCTCGTGCACGCGTGATTGCCGCATACACCGCGGTGAGTGCCATTGTAGTGGAAAAACGAGTTGCACGCGGCACTCCCATTCACCAAATTCCTCCCTTTCATCGGCGCTGATTCCCCTAGCTCTCGGCTTTTCAGTTTCCTTTTCTTCTCACCTCGTCAATTCTCTGTCGCTCTCCCTCTCCCCTCCCCTCCTCTCTTTTTCGGTCGCTGTGTTTGATATTCTCAACTAATACAATAAAACTTCGATGCGCGATGCAACAATGTTGTCGGCAGAAGAAAATTCAGTAGATAAAAAGTGTTGATATTGCGTCGAGACAATTCGAGTCCTTTCTCCGTCAGAAAATGTCAAATTGAGAAATTTAATAATTTTATTTATCTTTTTCTTTTAGAAAGAGAGAGAGAATGGAGCATGCACCATTGTTCCCTTATCTTTCTTGATGTATTCTTTAGTGTACCGAAGGTAACATTACAAATCGTTAAAGTTAAATCCTTCTCTTGCATCCTCGTAAAGTGCTAACGGTAAATTATTGAATATCCCTTTATTCAGACGCCTTTGTTCCTTTGTACGCGTCGTATACATAATCGAGCAGTTGTAATGACCATTCACCGCGGACCGTCGAAACCTCAGTTACACCGAAATTGTTCAAGGAAACGAATGGTCCCTAATAATCGCCACTTGCGGTCGACTGGCGTTGCACACGTATCTCCGATATTTAGCGACGTTTCTCAACAATTCTCAACAGTTATGCGATCAAGGAGTCACAATTCCGTTCGACCCAGATGACGGGATTCCGATCGTAAAGACGGCTCGTTTTTGCACCGATATCTACAGTGTCGTTTTTGCAGCTGTAATGCCTCGAGGGGCCGATTTCGCAACGCACCTAAGTCGGGATTATAATTTGTGGCGCGGTACGCGATCCATTACGAATCGTCCAATGAATATCCCGCTCGACGTTAATCTTCTCCGGCCTCCTCGGGAAGGTTACTCATATTGAGCAGTTTACCGTTAAGTACGCCAAGATCCAAGTTTCTTTCATATTTCTTTCACGCCAAACAAATTTTCTTCGAATTTTTACCTCGCTAGACTTTTATTTCGAAGAAATGAGTTCTTCACCTTAATCGAAAGTTTATTTCATCGAGACCGGAATCTCTGAGAGAATTCATATCTATCGTTGTACCGTTAGAGTTGTCCTCTATCGTCTTTGTTTTTTTACTTCTTGGACTACTTCTCCAATTTTCTCTTTACGGCTGGGACTATATGGAGACTCACGAGAGTCAGTCGTGGTAGAAGGACGACTTTGACATATAGATTTCAATTTTCTCAATTTCGCCTTACGATTTTACTCGTTCTTCTCGCGAGCTCACCGAAGAAGACCCGAAGAATGGTCGAAGCGTTTGTTTGAACTGATACATTAAAGGAGTTTTCCTACGTTTAAATTTTGAGAACTGAGTTACAGCACGAGACTTATTCTCTCGTGCGAGGAAACGATACGAGGAAAAACTGGGCATGAACATTTATATAAGTGACCGAAGGTTTCTCCGCGCGTTTCATTAAACATGCGGATGCAAAACTATTCTGAGCTGATCGTTTTACAAGCAGCAGGCATGCGAGTCTCGTCATCGGAATATTACGAGTTAAGGAGACTGCGCGATCGAGTCTCCTTTCCGTTCTACGTCACCGAGCACGCGATAAACCTGGAATCTAAGCCAAGGCTTCTGCACTAAAAGCCAGCACCTCCGATATTTCAATTGTATCGCAACCTTCGGAAATGTCCTGAATGTTACAACACCTCACAGTGGAAACGGAAATAGCATAACAAGTGCAAAAAAGTTGCAATATACGTAGCATCTTATCGTCGTTACGTAAATGACAACTTTAATGGATTCAAATTCAATCTTTCCTGGTATAATTTTTACATTTGCATTTCTAGAAAAACTAACAGGGAATTGCTAATTATTTTTTATTTGTTACACACAGAGTGTGTAATCTTCTGGACTCGAGCTACGAATATCCATATTTTCGATAAAGTCACAGTGAATTATTTCTGAAAGAAAATTTCTGTGAAATTAACCGGAAATCTCGTCTCATTGTTATTCGTTTGTCGCACGCAGCACGCGACAGCATTTTTTTCCCCTGTACAATTGCTGCCGGGGAAAAATCTGCTTTGATCATCTCGAAGAATCCGCTGCGAAAATTATCTCGAACGAGACAATCTGCAGCAAGTATAAGGGCAAGCAAATACAAGCAAGTAACCTTCAGGAGTAAGATGGATTATTTGCATTTCGAATCGATAATAATCACGACAGCAGTTACATTACCGAGCACAACGAATGTCAGAAACGACGTGAAAATTGCACACGCCTGGTTATTATCTTTGCCGTCACGGCGACTTTCTTCTAACATAATGAAGCCTTCCGCCTTTCGGTAACAGCGCGAGAAAGGTCTGCCCGACCCTCGATGATCGCATAAAGAAACAGATTTATCACTGTCACGTTTGTGTCGTGCGATAATGCCATCGCGGCTGTTGTCGCGCATTGACACCGTCGGCGCGTAAGGAAAGTCTCGCTAATCTCGAGAAGTAGAAGGAGAGACGAGATGATCCCCTACGGCGCGAGGAATCGCGGCTGGATCGTGGCAATTTACCAAGATAATTCCGGGCAATGAGCAGTGAGACGAGACGAGACGAGGCGATCGTCGATCGGCATTCAGCCTTCGTCACGAGGAAGCGCCGTCCTACGTCGGGGATTCTCCTCCGATGAACGCGTCAACGGCGAAAGGTGAATGTGGGCAGACGATACGTCGTGGAATTGCCGCGAAATACCGAATGCCGTTTCGTAATCCGCTCTTCGTCGGACTGCGCACCGCGTTGCTTCAATTCACTCGCGGTTTTCCGAAACGATTGAACGGTGTCTCGAAACTCGCGGTAATGAAAAAAAATGTTTTTTTTTAATTTTCACAAATTCAGCAACAGCGGTCCGTGAGCTCGAAATGAAAGATGCATCCGATGCACCTGAATCGGGATTGCTTCGAGTTGATTCAGATTCATTCGGACGCTTGAAAATTTCCCGAAATGCCGCGAAATAAAGAATTTTCGAATCTGAAGGTCCAATCGGGCCTGATCGACTAGACTTTCGTGGGTCAAAATAGAAATGCAATGTTTCCGGCATTGAATTTTTAGCTCTTCTCCAAACGAGCAACATTAATTCTGTTACATGTACTTCGCGGAGAAATTTGTTCTACAATGCCGTCTAATATTTTAACAAATTTTTTGTATTCGTAAACGCGTGGCGAGAGTGGCGCAGAGAAATGTGCGTTGCTTCGTAAACAAATGAGCGAAAAGATTCGAGTTCCATTCCACGGACACCGCTAGTTACTTTTCGAAATCTCCCGAAGGGAAGTGGCAGCCACCGAGAGTATCTTGCCACACGTAACCCTTTATGGGTATAGTCCTCTTGACGGGAGGTTTCCTTCGGCAAGGTTAGCAGCCTACCGAAGATGAAGTAAAACCAAGTGCTCAAAGTACCAGAACGAGAACTGGATAAAACAGGCTTTAAGCCTGAAGCCTGTCACACAATAGGGAAGCACAGGCAATAGGAATAAAGACTAACACAGGCAACAGAAATAACAAAATTCCAGCTTACCAGACACCGTGTCTCGACGCACAATGGAATATGGAATACGCAATAGGAACAGAATTTCCGACGCGTTGGATTTCTGTTCCCTGTACCTGACCTACCTGACCAATCACAGTTGAGACTGGGACAGGCACGTGGTTTCAAATGGCAGATGATTGGACAGCACTTCTATTGCCAACGAATCCATTGTGTCTTGGCCATTACATAGCTTTCTATTCCGTATTGCTATTCCTTATTCTTATTGCCTGTGCTTTCCTATTGTGTGATAGGCTCAATACACGAGGAAGAGGATGAAGAAGTAAACGCGGTTGAGCCTCGCGTTAAAGGGAGAGGAGAAGAATGCCGAAATTTGTGAACGCGTCTGCGTGACATCCGAGGCTCCTCGACGTGGTCCCTCGATTTTTCTGCCTCGCGCCTCACCTCACACGGGACTTATTTGCATGCACCGATATATCAGTTTCTCCTGGGACATATCGATGTCCCGATCCCTGGAGCGGCGGACCTTTGCTCCACGTCTAGGCGCGCTCGTACACGTGCGTAAGGCGCTGTCCCAGGAAGCGGGTTTTGTAACGTCGAGACAGGTGTTCTCGGCGTTGCGTCACGCCGCGGCAATTTGTCTCGCGTATACACGTACGGGGTGTCCCCCGAGAAGCTGCGTAAACGCGGCAGCACGGGACTCTATTTTTCTTGGGGGGGGAGTATATAATTTCTAACGTTCCTATATTCAACAACTTCAAGTTCGTTTGTCCGTATCTGGCAATTTTTATGTTCGAGGCTCGCAACGTTTCGACCATGGGTTGTGGTCCTTTTCGAATGAACTGACCGTAGCAGAGCAGGAAATTTGAGATTAATACATGAATAAAGTGTATAACAAAAGTCCAAGGTAATTGATTTCATAGTCAAAGGTTAGAAGATAATTGTTAAAGACAATGTCTCAGAAAAGTCACGTACACGATTGTATTTGTGCGCACTAAAAGTGAGAGTGTTAAAAGAAACAGAAAGAAGCGGAAAATTCGGTTGAGATTAGCGTCGATGGACTTGCTGTAAATGTTCAGTGTCATAGTTTGACAGACGAGAACTTGGTTCGAGGGGGATGACATCCCTACAATTTATCACATTTATCACAATTTCCAAATTGTGTATATACTAAACCGCGGCTTTCTTCACGCGTGAGAAGCTTTGGCTTGCTTCCTCAATTTTCGATAGCTGTCGCAGCTCTTTTCCTGGCGTCAAACGTTTCTTTGCCGATTAAACCCCCGAATAAAAGTCTCGCCTCACGATGGAGCAGAGCGCAAATCGACCGACTACGTCTCGTTGGAAGACTTTCGCACACCCTATATCTGGCAACGTGCGTGCAGTCTACTCTCCGCTCTCGTAATATCCGAGATGCCGATGGAAAAGTTATATTCCGCGTGCCTCGGGGGCTTCGGCATTCCGTATCTTACGTACGCCTTGTCGTTGCAGCAATCTCAATAAAAATTGACTCGGCTGAACAACATTGGCGTATTATTGCGTAAGAGTTGCACCGAGTTAACACGAGAGGGATCGTCCAATGTTAAACACTTTTTTAAACATTGTCGAAAATTATCGTCGAGTACCCGAGTCGTAATTTCGACCCTGTGTTGAACCTTTAATTCTCTTGTACAGTAGGACCTAAGACAGTAAAAGAGGTCGAACTGCAAGTACAACATTGACTCCTACTTAAAAACTGATAGTGTCGGAAATTTCTACTTTTGCCAATTTAGCATTAAAGTAGGTCCTTTTAAGTAGGAGCTAAAGTAAATTTTTAGAATCAAAGATTCAAGGGAGAAGCAAAAAATATAATGTCATCAAAGTAGGTTATTGCTGGTCTATGTAGGTGTTTAGATCAGCTAAATTATTCTCAGGTGTAAATTATTCTCAAAAGTGTCAAAATGGTACCAAAATGTCGACTCGGGTATCGATCATAATACTATCACGGTGATAATTATCGTTGTCAAGTGTGTCAGCGTCTAAAAGAAAGTAACGACGTAAGAAAGATACGGCCGAAAGCAGAGAAACATCTTTGCGTTGCAGAGATTCGAGCTGATTGGCGTTGATTATTTTGATCCCCGCTGTGGAACTTGCGCCTCGACGTTTAACGCTCGTCCTCGCGAGATAACCGAACATCATCCGCACACGGGGTCGAAAATTGTTGAAGCGACGAGTTCCTGCCGCTCGCGTAAAAAGCTCGCTATCCTCCCATCACGTCCACGTGCATTCCACGTGCGTCTGTCGAGCTCTCGAGCTCGGAAGAATAGCGTGCGCTCTTACCGCGCGCGCGCACTCCACGGCGGAATTTCGTTCCGCGATTTACCGTTGCACGTGCGCTCAACGTCAAAGGGGAATCCCGCGAGGAAGCGCGGAAGGGTTCGCGCGATATTGCGGACACGTGAGGTGTAAACGTGCCCCGCTGTTGAGAAATAGCGCGCCCGAGGTAGTCGTCTCGCGAGGTCGCCGTCGGTGCTAACGGTATATACCTTTCAGGTACGTCTGCATATATGCCCAAAGGCGAATATGTACATATGGCCGCATTTGTAGAATCGAATGTACCGCGTCGCGACGTTATTCAAGCCGTACGATGATACGCGAGCGCATTCGCGAGTCGCGCGTAAGGTCGCGCTCTAAATTGGCCGCATCGTAGTGTCGCAAGGATCGTAGACTGGGTCTAATTCAATGCTGATTGGTCGTATCTATGACTTGCGACGCTTGGATACGATCAATGTAGAACCGGCCTGAAGCGAGCGAGAAGGATACTGTTCGCGTCATAGTTTTTAATGCTCTGCCTCTCGCCATTCAAGACTCCCCAGAAAACATTTTGTCCGCAAACATCGTATTATGACGACGCACATTTTTGTACGTGGGTTGTTAGACATTTGCGCGTAAAATTATACGTTCATATATGAGCTAACCACCGGCGTGTAAGAGCACAAACTAAACATGTCTTAATGTCTGTGTCCACGACGCCAGAACTTGGTCCAAGTTACTGGGCAAAACTCAGGCAA
The DNA here is from genome assembly GCF_000949405.1 of Vollenhovia emeryi. NCBI lineage: Eukaryota > Metazoa > Arthropoda > Insecta > Hymenoptera > Formicidae > Vollenhovia > Vollenhovia emeryi. The sequence goes on along the minus strand of NW_011967104.1, from coordinate 324,909 downwards.
ATCTAGTACAAGTTTGCACGTATAAGACAAGCAAACTTTGCGCGCAAGAATTGTTATCAGGGTCTCTTCCTTTTCTTCGACGACTGATTAAATGTTCGATCGACGCCCGAGCGATTATATATTCTGGCTGGAATCCGTTAAACGGCGTAATAATCCGTGATGAATTAATATTTCGACTACTTTCGAAAGGAGAGATAGAAATCGCTCCACGAAATAGAACGCGAGGGGACCTTGAGTGTCAAGAGAAAAAGCTACGACGGGAATCGTAATCGTTATATTGGTTCTTGTAATTTGTGAATGGTAAACATTCTTTTCTTTCTCGCGCAGGAAGATTTATCGGAATTTCACTCTTTACGTATCTTCCTTCAAAGTTTGTACATCCATTTTTCAAGCAGAAATTCTTTTAAAACGTGGCACGAGGCTCACATACCCAAGTATCGATCAATTTATTCAGACAAGTAGAAAATCTCGAATAATTAAAAGAATTTTACGATACTTTTTAAATAGATATGTCATTTGTACTTACATTTATTTTGAACAACACACTCGGGAAATATTTGTGTACGTCTATAAGTGCACGGCTATTGGCAAAAATCTGCCCGGCAGGATCAGAAACTTGCCAAAATTCTGAAATGAATAAATTAATCTTTCCATCTGTTTCGGATTCCTTTACGTGTCCCTGCATCGTCATCTCATGTTTGCGACATTTTTGCATGGTTTGATATGAAGAAAAAAATCCCGATATTCACCGCCAGATATTAATAACGATTCTCGTGCCTTTGTCGGCGGGCTCTCTCTCTCTCTCTCTCTCTCTCTCTCTCTCTCTCTCTCTCTCTCTCTCTCTCTCTCTCT
>NW_011967104.1:312039-318309 GCF_000949405.1 Vollenhovia emeryi | reverse complement strand
GGTCATGTTCTCCTGATGCTTTTTCGATCTAGTGCGACTTCCTCACCGGACATGGTCCCCTGATGTTTTTTTCGATGTCGCGGGATATAGAGTTTGAAAATTTTAATTCTTGGCAATAAAATTGTTAGAATTTTTCGGAAATTTAAATTCTTGGTAGTATCAATGCGATTTTTGGAAATTATGATAGCGCAACCTCCTTGTCAGTCATGTTCTCCTGATGCTTTTTCAATTTTGATAGTGCGACTCACACTCCAAGAATATAAATTTCTGAAAGCTATATCCCACAAAATCGAGAAAGCATTAGGAGAATATAACTGGCGAGGAGGAGGTCGCACTTTCAAAAATTCCAGGAATTTCATTGATACTTCCAAGAATTTAAATTATATATATTTGGTACAACAATGAAATCTAAATTTGTTGTGGATAAAACAAACATAAATTTGGTAGTGGGCATTTTTCAGGCGTAGCTGTGAATACTCCGCACGTGTGTGGCACGCATGTGCCATGGCGGTACACGACGCGATTAATGCCGCGGACAAAATTAGCATGCTCTAAGCCCTGCGAAATTCCCCGGTCGAGTTACAAGGGGAGCCTGAAAACCATTTAGAGGCAGTCATTTTGCAATCAGTTTTTACTATTTTGACAATTTAATATGAGAATCTTTTCATTAAACTTGAAAATTCTTTTCTAAAAGTAATTTCAGCTACTAGTCTGCTAAATTTCAATTTGATTCGATTGTTCATCATTTTCAGAAAACGAAAAATATGTTACGTAAGAGAAATGGCAGTACTCCAGCCAGGCTGACGAGAGGACTTTCTCAGAAGGCGTTGGATATTACAGATAGCGCTCTGTCTCCGATAAAATCGCCGACTAGGACTTTCCTCCTGGAAACGCCAGTTCAGTTCACCACGGTACGAAAAATCTCAGGAAGTAATCAAGACTGAGATATATTTGCGTTTGCCTATTCCGAACATTTAAGATTTTTCTTAATCTGCCAAGACATTTAACACCAAGAGACCTAAAATTCGGATTTTAGGGCATGCAATCTCAGGAGAGGCATCTCTTTCTCTTCACCGATCTTCTGCTGATCGCGAAAGCTCGTAGCAGCGGTAACTTTAAGCTGAAGCAAATCGTGAAAATGAGCGAGCTCTGGCTCACGGCCGGTCACATAGAAGACGTGGCAGAAACCAGCAAGTCCGTGGAGACCAGCTTCGTCATCGGCTGGCCCACTACGAACGTTGTGGCCACTTTCATGTAAGCAGACCCTTTTTCCAAAACTGCTTATAACAGACGTCAAAATGATAAAAAATATCACCTAGTCTCGGAGACCTTGCAATTGTTGTCACGGTTAAATTCATTCATGCAGGACCGCTGCGGCACGAGATCTCTGGTGGGGACGTTTGAACGATCTCGTGCAAGAGGAAAGAAGTAAGGAGCCGTCGAAGACGAACATTCAAGTTATGTACCACGACAACGACACGCACACCGACTACGTAAGTACGCCCGTCTTTTCACGCGAGAACGGCTACGTTCGCGATCCATTCTTTGCGCACACTCGAATCCGCGGGTCTACTCGATTATCATTCGACCTTCCTGGTAATATTTTTCTTCGCGAAGCGTCTTTTATACCGCGAACGTCGGTGCCAAGTTAGAATCGTCGCCACGCATTATGCCGGCATTCACCTTCAATCATCGTTCATAATTCATCGATGTTGCATAAAGGTATAAGCCGCTTGGATCGTGAATAAATTTCCGTTAGATAAACGCTGTCTGTCGTCGGTAAACAAGGAGCGACGAATCGCGTGCCGTGTATTATTCATCCCTTTGTAACACCCGGTGAGGAAAGAATCACATACGTGCGGTTTCGCACCTTTGCAGTTCAAGACGATCACGGTTCACTCCGACAAGACGGCGCAGGACTGCGTGAGCAAGGCGATGTCGTTGTGGGATCTTCAAGCTTCTTCAGGACCCTTCCAGCTCTGGGCCCGAACGTTCCCAGACGAGCCGCCGTATCCGTTGATAGGACACGAGCGACCATTCGCCGTGAAGATGTCGCGTCTACGGCACATGCTGTCGACAGACGAGGGCTTCGATCTGGTGCACATCAACAACAGCGGCGTCGACCTCTGCCACTTCATCCTCAGGCCCGTGATGAAAACGCCCGCGAAAAAGAACAATCGGTCGAAAATAACTGGTCTGTTGCGTCGCTCGCTATCGTTGAATCCGCATCTCTTCGGCGTGCCTCTGGCGCGGCTGGACGAGAACGGCCTGCCTAAACCCGTACTCGTGATGCTGCAACAATTATTCGCGAAGGGCCCGTTCATGCAGGGAATATTCCGCAAGTCTGCGAATGTTCGAATCGTTCGAGAGCTGCGTGAACAGATCGAGTCGACGGGAGATCCTAGTTGTTTGGAGGATGCGCCGATCATAGCAGTAGCGGCTTTGCTGAAGGATTTCTTGAGGTCTTTGCCGGATCCTCTCTTGACCTCCCATCTGTTTCCTTTGTGGATGGACAGTTTGGACGCGCCGAGTCCTGTTCAAACTATTAAAAGGTTCACAATTTATTTCAATTAAAATAATCCAATGTTTTTTTATACAAAATTTTTCTGTTAATTAATACACGCATTATTTTGATAAGAAAATGAAAGTAATTGGAGAAAATATTTCAGCATTTTACATAGACTGCCAAAGGCGAATTTCACGTTACTCTCGCATTTAATTTGCGTGCTGCACCATGTGGCGAAGCGGTCGAAACGTAATCTCATGTGCGCCAGCAATCTTGGCGTTTGCTGCGGTCCGAGTTTACTTTGGTCGTCGAACCCGACGGTGAATCAGAGTAGAGCGATCCCGACAATCACGGAAATGTTGATCCGCAACTGCGAAGATTTGTTTGGGGCTGATGTTACGCATCTTCTCGGAGAAGATACGCGTAGCGACAGCGGAGCCGAGGAGAGCACCGATAGTCTTCACTGTAAGTATATAATAACGCCTGTGTTAACTTATCAGAAGATATTAAAGAACATTAACATATTCAAATTCTGAGATGAAACCTTTTTCTTCGCCAGTGAGTAATAATAAACTAATTTCCTTTCTTTGACCAACTGGCAACTTTTATTAGTAATAAGCACTACGTTTCGACTGCGATTCCAGTCTTTCTCAAGTGCATTAAATTAACATAAGTGCGCGCTTACAACATTTGGAAGTTCTCACATTGTGCCAACAATGAGTCAATTTTCAAATTTTAGCGCCTCTGTTAAATTGGAGATATACAAGTATTGTCATCTTGTATGGAGAGACTAAATTCCTGACATCAAGAAGCACGTCTGTAGCATGTGGCAGTCAACCGACAAATAACGACAAATTATTACTAATAAAAGTTGCCAGTTGGTCGAAGAAAGGAAATTAGTTTATTAACATATTAAAACAGAATATTAGAATATCTTAATAATTACCTATTTTTAACAAATTCCTTATGGTGCAGCAGGTGGAATATCGTTGGATAGTCTGGACCTGACGGAGGCACCGCGTAGAGATCCCATGTCCCTGTCAAGGGACTCAGGCTTGACCTTGTCAGATTGCCAATTATTCATCCCGGAATCGCCCGTAGGCTCGGAAGACTCTGCTCCGAATGCCCCGACGTCTACTAATTACGATAAGTCTTTTACGAAGGAGGAGAAGTCTAATGATAAAACCTACATACCAGTTTATAGATGCGGATGGGAGGAAAGGCTGAATGGTTACACGTCCGGCAATCATACAAACAGCACGGAGCACAACTTCAGAGAGGAAAAGGCCAACGAGTGTTACCCCAATCCGGCTCAGTCGTCCAATTTCCAACGGCAAGATTGGCTACGGGCGCAACTCAAAAGAACACCTAGAACAAACAAATTGGACGAGCATGAGCACAGAAAGGAGAGATTTGGCGACAAGGACATATATGATAGAGAGTACCTTAGACAGGATACGATGAAAGAAAATGTGGAGAACTGCAAGGCTTATCGGAGCAGACAGTTGAACGGCAGCTATGATATACTATCGGAGGATTATAATAGCAAGAGCTTGCAGCAAGATATCCGGAGTGCCGAACGAGTGTCAATTCACGATTCAGAGCAAGATCTAACGGGTGGTGGTGATACATCTCGTTCTGGCAGCGACTGCTATGAGTTCAAGAAGGTCAAGTCTTCCGAGGTCCAGTACGTGAGTCTGGAATCACCGATGTCGGAGAAAGAGCGCTGTCGCCAAGCCCGCGACCGTGAATTATACGATGATTTCGTTAGAGTAAAGGCTTCCATATACATGGAGGCGTTGAAGTATTGCAAGAGTAAGGAATCGAATGGCGAATCCGATGGTAAAGTTACATACTGCCAGGACAGGAGTCGATCAACCGAGATCTATGGAACCGCGGATGCGAACGATTCCTATAAAAGCGTAGTCGACCTTAGTGAGGATGAGCAGGAGAAAAGAACTACATCTTGGCCAGATACACCACCGCCGTTACCACCGAGGCTTAGACACCTGCCGCCGGTGCACATGAATCTCGAAGACAGGCATAAAGTGGCGGGCAGATCTAGATCTTTACCACCGCCACCGCCCTATCGACCTCCACCGCAACCTCGCGCTCCCATCACCACGAGGCATCTAGGATTCGGCAGATCCGTTGTGGATGATGAGAGCTACGTCTGAGAACAAACGGCGGATTCACACTGGCTTTTAATCATCGAATATGCCCCTTTCCCTCCATCCCGTTATCCCGGTGTGTATTAGGGCTGTTACTTTTGATAACTTCGAAGATTCGAAGCTTCCAAGTTCGAATTTAACTTCGAAGCTTCGAAGCTTCGAAAAATTTATTCGTGCAAGTGGTGAATTTATTTAAAGAACACTAAAAATATTGTTAATAAAAAGTACTTATTTAGGTATGTTGAAAAATAGGTGATTACTTCTACATTATAATTTTGGAGTACCATAATATATTTGTTTAAGACCGCGTAATTTAATCTTCAAAAATGGCTAAGTGAATCAATTAAGTGTTGTATTAACACTTGAAAAATTCGCATAAATTTAATGCGAATTATATCGCTAATTAATAATTTAATTTATTTAAAATTTATCTGAATATTTATACAAATACTTGGTTTTATAAATTATCGATTTATTGTTTGTGTGCATTCTCAATTTTTATCCACGTCGCGCGTCTATCACGTACATTCACTTGAACAATATTTAATATAGAAACTTTTTAAATAAATAGTGCAGCAGTATTGCAAGAGCATTTCTCATTGAATTGTTCGTGTCTATAGAATTTTTTATTGACTACACAATTTTATAAATATTCAAAAAATAAGTAAGATCTGTCAAGACTGAGGCAAAAGTCACAAAATCAGTAGATGGATATGACATTGACGCGAGTAATTAGTCAATTGTTGAAACGAATGTAAAACTTCTTTCTCGTTTCGTGGCGAGAATATATTATGCTCATAATGTGTACATAAGGAGGACAGTTTCGTTGCGATCGTCAAAACAATATAATTGTAACATCAAATAATAAAGTATAATAATAAAGTATCTAGTTTGTATAAATATTCATTTTAGTTGGCGCCATTTGATATCATTCCTTTTGTTAACAATTTTCAAGCAACGCGTGATTAAACAAATATGCAATATACATGTTATAATACTTCAAAATTATACAATAATTCAGAAGTAATGACCTATTTTTCAACATATATAAATTAATACGTTTTATTTGCAATATTTTTAATGTTCTTTGAATAAATTCGTAACTCGCACGAATAAATTTTTCGAAGTTACGAAGTAAACTTCGAGCTTCGAAGATTTCGAAAATTCAAAGTCAATTTCGAAGCTTCGAATGTTCGAATGTTGAAGCCTTCGAAGGAAATCACCAGTCCTAGTGTGTATAATATCCAAGTCGTAGATTTGCTACGACAATTGAACCTAGTCCAAACCGAAACGTGCATATCGGGATAGAGGAATGGTCACGTTTAATCGTGCCGTCGCGATTTTTTTTTTTTAATTAAGAGCGACGAATACTTATCGTCCTTCTTTGATCAAACTTAGAAATAGCGAGATGAGTGAGACGAAGTGACACGGCAAATGGTAAAGTTCGCCGTTTATTTGTGACCGCCGACAATAGATCTTGGCCCGTGTTCTTGTGTTTTCGGCACTAAAAATGTTCACATTCATCTATCTTGTTGACTTGAATTTTTCGCATAAGCAGACGAAACTCTGATTCAGATGGTTGTATTCAGGGCT